>NC_136069.1:84794562-84987062 GCF_964261635.1 Lissotriton helveticus | reverse complement strand
CTGATCTTACTTGCTTTTTGGAATGCCTCTTCAATGACTTTGGGGTGATAACCTCTCTCCTCAAATCTTTCCCTCATGCATTTGCTTTCCTTAACAAAGTCTTGATCCTGACTACAGTTCCTCCGGGCCCTGAGGAACTCGCCATATGGAATACTGCGGATCAATGTTTTAGGATGCCCGCTATCTGCATGAAGCAGAGTATTCCCGGCTGACTCTTTGCGGAAAAGTTTAGTAGTTAAGGTTTTATTGGCCACCATGATGGATAAATCTAGAAAAGTAGCTTCAGAGCTACTGATTTGCCCTTCTAGTTTCAGATTAAGAGTGTTATCATTTAGATCTTATAGAATAATTCAGCTTGTTCTCTAGGGCCATCCCACAAAATGAATAGATCATCAATGTATCGCAGCCATATTTTTACATGGCTGCGATATAGGTGATGAGTCCTTGCCACTTGCTGCTCCCAGCTAGCCATAAACAAATTAGCAAAGCTGGGAGCAAAACAAGTTCGCATCGCAGTGCCCTGCTTTTGACGATAATAAATATCGTTGAAGACAAAAAAGTTTTTCTCTAGGCAGAAGGTTATCATCTGGATAATCATCTCTGTATGTTCCAGATAGGAAATGGATTTGGTTTTGAGGAACCTGCTGCATGCATCGATTCCTTCATTATGTCTTATCGATGTGTATAAACTACACACATCAAGGGTAATCAGCAGGTAACACTCCATCCAAACAAATTTCTGTATTTTGTTCATGAAATCCCTACTATCCTTAAGATAGGAGGGAGCTCCTTCTACGAATGAGCGTAGGAAATAATCAATGTACTTCGAAGTGTTCTCGAGTAGAGGACCCATCGAAGAAACAATGGGGCGCCCTGGTGGAGAATTGGCATTTTTATGTAGTTTCGGCAGCAGGTATATTGCCGCTACTTTCGGATTCCTATTGAGTAGATAAGCATATTCATTCCACTCAATGATACCCTTACTTCTCCATTCTTTCCGGAGCTCAAAGTAGATTTCATTAGTTCTCTCAATGGCGGTTAAAGATGACACTTCATAACAATCCACGCAATTCAATTGGCGCATGCACTCCTCCAAATAATCATGCATATTCATTAAAAAAACATTCCCTCCTTTGTCCGACGGTCTTATAGCAATGGAGTGATCATCCTCCAAAGATTTAATGGCAAGTCTTTCAGATTTTTTCAAATTGTCACTTGGCCAGTAACTCTGTTTGGCCAAATCCTTGAAATCAGCAATTACCAAAGACTCGAAAGTGTCAATACTACATGTGGGTAGTGAGGGATTGAAAGTTGATTTGGGTTTGAAAGGGTTAGGGCAGTTAAGGTTGGTGATATACCCCAAAGATGTTGCACTTCCAGGTCCACCCTCCGGAGTGCCATGCTCCAAACTGCTGAGGGCTATTAGAGATTCCACCTCATTAATGCTTGTCCTCACAGGTTTGACATTTAATGCGTTCTGTTCAACATTTATGCCAGCATTTTTTACCTTTAGTTTATTCCATTTATGTAAACGGAGTTTACGGGTGAATTTAAAAAGGTCTATACGTTCCTGTGAATAAACAAAGTTAGAAGTGGGGCAGAAAGACAAACCAAATTGTAAAACATCATGTTCACTTTTTGAAAGAGTACGAGATGATAAATTTACCACGTTCTTGATATTCATTTTCCTCTTCTTTTCTGACCCCGTGTTTCCACTCCCATTGGGGTTGTGTTTCCTTTTGCACCATCCGCCCGTCTTGTTTGTGACTGGGTTTGGTGGTTTCTTCTCCAGGATTTCCTCTGCCTCTTCCTCTGAATCCTTTGCCTTTTCCGCGGCCTCTGTCTATTTGCCAATTCCGTTGCTGTGCCGTTTGGTTCATTAACTTGAACTCCTGCCAAAATGTTTTCGATTTTCCAGGATTGCTTGCTACTGGTGTTTGGACATCTTCGGAGACTCACTCTCAGGGACTTCCTCCTCGGATTCCGGGTTTGCATGTACTTTATCAAGGGTGGCCTGTATTCCCTTCCTAGTCTTGTAGTGGTGTTTGTGCACAATGTAGCAAATTATTTGATCTTTCGGACTGTAGAGCAAGGAACATTTGAGCAAACCAAAAGTCATAAATTTGAAATGGATGTTTTCAAATTTATGACTTTTGGTTTGCTCAAATGTTCCTTGCTCTACAGTAGCAATTTATAATTAAGGTTTACTTGGCATTCAAAGTCCACTGGGAATTCATGGACTTGATATATTAGGCACTTGCGTTATGTATATCATTTGCAATATGAAGTATTCCGAAAGATCAAATAATTTGCGTTTATTTGGAAATGTATTTTGTACATTATGGGCAACTAGATATATTGATATGAATAGTGGATCGAAAGTCTATTCCATAAGACATTACCTTTAATGTTTTCAGGTCCCACAAGCAATAAGGTACAAATCTGACAACAATTGAAAGAGTCAATTCATGAATAGCAAACACAGTATAATGGATAAGTTTCTCCTTATACATGTTTCACTTGCTACATTGTGCACAAACACCACTACAAGATGGCTGCTATACTTTGACTTTTGTCCTTTGTTGATGTTTTTACTTAGTATTCACGTGTGCAATATCATGTTTTTTTGAACTTTATTTATGTTTGTTTGAAACAACACTCAATTACCCGTGATCAAGGCGACTGGTTCGCTGAAACGCGTTGGACTGTTTCCATGTACCTGTGTGTGGAACCAATATGAATTAAATACTAATTTGGCGAGCACACCCGACTGTCCGAGTGATTAATGTGCCACTTGAAGTGGAGTGCATCGGCACAGTCTTCACTGTGCTTTGTGAACCGTAATATGTCACAGGGTGACCTCTATCCCTGGGATGCACCGCGATTGAAGTGTCCCGGTATTCTATGGAGGAAGTGAACCGAAAAACGAATTCAAATTTGCTGGTTGACCGCGCTGAATGAAATGGATTGAGCGGAGTGTGAACAGGATTCCTTTGCGACCTTAAAACAACGCCCGCGCAGGAGGAAAGTGTTCTGACCGGAGAAGGCTTTACAGTCTCGAGGTGCGCCGTTACCCACGGTCTCCGACGTTACCTATTCCGGGTAAGAACAATTATTTACTTTCCTGTTCAAAGTGCCGTGCAACGCGCAAGAAAGAAAACGTAAGTGAACTTTTGTTTTCGCTGCACGGAGCCTGCTGATTGCAAGCGGGCTTCTAACGCAGACGACTAAAACATTTTCGTAAAGGGAACAGCACACACCACATTATACCTTTTACACTTATCGGCGCGATCGGCCCCATGCCCTACTTGCAGCATAGGATAAGTCTGCTAGCTTAGAGGCACGGGCATTCAGGTTTGGACGCTAAGACGCAAACAAGAAGCTACAATTATACAGAAGGGTGCGCATTTGAAATATAAAGTAAACGGAAATCCACTTGAAGAGACAAAAACATTGTTTCTTCATACACAGTAACATGGATGAGAATACTGAATCTCGCAGAAGACTTAGGGCACAGACAATGGGCCCAATTCACAGAATGAACTTAAGACTCAATCCTAAACTTAATACTATTTTGGTATTCACAGAACGCACTTACTACTTTTGGCATTCACAGAATGAACTTACTACTTTTGGTATTCACAGAAGTTAGGATTTTGTCTTAAGTTTGTCTTAAGACAGACTTAAGACAGACTTAAGTTAGGATGTTGTCTTAAGTCTGTCTTAAGTTTGTCTTAAGACAAACTTAAGACAAAATCCTAACTTCTGTGAATACCAAAAGTAGTAAGTTCATTCTGTGAATGCCAAAAGTAGTAAGTGCATTCTGTGAATATCAAAATAGTAGTAAGTTTAGGATTGAGTCTTAAATTCATTCTGTGAATCGGGCCCAATGTTTGTGCAGACAGTAGGACAACAAACCAGTAAAGAGCCGCACGCAATGCCCACAACGGTACAAAATAAATATCAGAAATTGGAAAAACTGATTCGCAAGGAGGTTTCCAAGTGGTGGGAAGCCATCACTTTAGAGAAATACCAGGAAGAAAAAAGAGTGCCAAGGGGACTGAGAATTCTGATTGCTCCCTCATATGAGGAACCCAACATGGAGTTGGCGGAGGAATGGGCAGAGAATCTCATGGACTGCTCAAATAGAATGTTATCTATTTTGATAAAGCATGCGTGGAAGGACAGACTGGTTTTGTTAAAGGCAATTTCTGATCTAAAGGATGAGATAGGCAAAGATGAGACAACTGAAGATTTCTGTAAAAAAATGGAGGAGATCAACAAGAGAATAAGTAAATATGAGGATGAAATTGTGGCCAAAAAGGAACGCAAATTTCTACGTGATAAAATAGACTATGAATCGGGGAGAGTCTTCACCTTCAGTCGCAAATATGATAATCTGACTAGGAAGGGAATACAGGCCACCCTTGATAAAGTACATGCAAACCCGGAATCCGAGGAGGAAGTCCCTGAGAGTGACGTCTCTGAAGATGGCCAAACACCAGTAGCAAGCAATCCTGGAAAATCGACAAATTTTTGGCAGGAGTTCAAGTTAATGAACCAAACGGCACAGCAACATAATTGGCAAATAGACAGAGGCCGCGGAAAAGGCAAAGGATTCAGAGGAAGAGGCAGAGGCAGAGGAAATCCTGGAGAAGAAACCACCAAACCCAGTCACAAACAAGGCGGAGCGGATGGTGCAAAAGGAAACACAACCCCAATGGGAGTGGAAACACGGGGTCAGAAAAGAAGAGGAAAATGAATATCAAGAACGTGGTAAATTTATCATCTCGTACTCTTTCAAAAAGTGAACATGATGTTTTACAATTTGGTTTGTCGTTCTTGCCCACTTCTAACTTTGTTTATTCACAGGAACGTATAGACCTTTTTAAATTCACCCGTAAACTCCGTTTACATAAATGGAATAAACTAAAGGTAAAAAATGCTGGCATAAATGTTGAACAGAACGCATTAAATGTCAAACCTGTGAGGACAAGCATTAATGAGGTGGAATCTCTAATAGCCCTCAGCAGTTTGGAGCATGGCACTCCGGAGGGTGGACCTGGAAGTGCAACATCTTTGGGGTATATCACCAACCTTAACTGCCCTAACCCTTTTAAACCCAAATCAACTTTCAATCCCTCACTACCCACATGTAGTATTGACACTTTCGAGTCTTTGGTAATTGATGATTTCAAGGATTTGGCCAAACAGAGTTACTGGCCAAGTGACAATTTGAAAAAATCTGAAAGACTTGCCATTAAATCTTTGGAGGATGATCACTCCATTGTTATAAGACCGTCGGACAAAGGAGGGAATGTTGTTTTAATGAATATGCATGATTATTTGGAGGAGGGCATGCGCCAATTGAATTGCGTGGATTGTTATGAAGTGTCATCTTTAACCGCCATTGAGAGAACTAATGAAATCTACTTTGAGCTCCTGAAAGAATGGAGAAGTAAGGGTATCATTGAGTGGAATGAATATGCTTATCTACTCAATAGGAATCCGAAAGTAGCGGCATTATACCTGCTGCCGAAACTACATAAAAATGCCACTTCTCCACCAGGGCGCCCCATTGTTTCTTCGATGGGTTCTCTACTCGAGAACACTTCGAAGTACATTGATTATTTCCTACGCCCATTCGTAGAAGGAGCTCCCTCCTATCTTAAGGATAGTAGGGATTTCATGAACAAAATACAGAAATTTGTTTGGATGGAGTGTTACCTGCTGATTACCCTTGATGTATGTAGTTTATACACATCGATAAGACATAATGAAGGAATCGATGCATGCAGCAGGTTCCTCAAAACCAAATCCATGTCCTATCTGGAACATACAGAGATGATTATCCAGATGATAACCTTCTGCCTAGAGAATTTTTTTTTGTCTTCAACGATATTTATTATCATCAAAAGCAGGGCACTCGGATGGGAACTTGTTTTGCTCCCAGCTTTGCTAATTTGTTTATGGCTAGCTGGGAGCAGCAAGTGGCAAGGACTCATCACCTATATCGCAGCCATGTAAAAATATGGCTGCGATACATTGATGATCTATTCATTGTGTGGGATGGCCCTAGAGAACAAGCTGAATTATTCATACAAGATCTAAATGATAACACTCTTAATCTGAAACTAGAAGGGCAAATCAGTAGCTCTGAAACTACTTTTCTAGATCTATCCATCATGGTGGCCAATAAAACCTTAACTACTAAACTTTTCCGCAAAGAGTCAGCCGGGAATACTCTGCTTCATGCGGGCATCCTAAAACATTGATCCGCAGTATTCCATATGGCGAGTTCCTCAGGGCCCGGAGGAACTGTAGTCAGGATCAAGACTTTGTTAAGGAAAGCAAATGCATGAGGGAAAGATTTGAGGAGAGCGGTTATCACCCCAAAGTCATTGAAGAGACATTCCAAAAAGCAAGTAAGATCAGTCATGAATCTTTAGTGAACCCTTTAAGAAAGGAGAAAGGGTAGGATTAGGAAGGCATCAGATACATTTCAACTTAATATTCAAAATCTTGGAAGATACAGAAAAGCCTTGCCAGACATTGGAAAGTACTTAAAACTGAGTCAGCATTGTCTGACGTTTTAGACAACAATCCCAGCATGACATATCGGAAGGCAGACTCGTTAAGAGCTAAAGTGAGTCACAATGAAATTAGCACGATAAGATCTAAAACCAGTAACATCCAAGGTTTCTTTACATGTATGAAGTGTAAAGCTTGCAAATACAGCTCAAACGTGAAAAAGGTATTTTTCCCAGTAGAAGAAAAAGAAAAGAACATCGGGAAACATCTCACTTGTCTCTCTGAATATTGTGTATATATTTTGGTATGCCCCTGCTCTAAGAAGTATGTGGGAAGCACTATGTTCCCAGCAAAAATACGAGTCCTTCAGCATATGAGGGCTATCCAAAACAAAGACCAAACTTCCCCTGTGGCTCGCCATTTTGAGGAGTATCATAAGAGTAATCGAGAGCTCCTCAAATTCTTTGTCATTGACAAACTTTCACCAATGCCAAGGGGGGGAGACAAAATTCGCAAATTGAGACAGTTAGAAAACAGATATATCATCAATCTAGACACCTTGATCCCTGGAGGCCTTAATTCTGAAGAGGAGATGATATGGCATCTAGGAGATACGTAGGCTAGCCTGACCATGTGGGATGTTTGTAGCATTGCCTGTCTCTATTTATATGTTACTGACAATATACCATATTATGTATATAGATCTACCTGAGTATTTCTGCTTGAACTTGTTTTTAACCGTTTATTAATTGATTTATTATATCTCACATTAATTTTCTTTGGTAAAGAGGAGGGTACTGTTAGAAAGTCATTGTGGTCAAATGCAAAGGTGTGTTGTGTAAGACATTAGTATTGACAGGCAAACTGCTTTGTCTTTTCCCTTTTTCCTGCAGAAAGCTGTGGAAGATTATGGTTGCTGAGAAAGACTCTTAAATTTTTTTATTAATTTGGACACTGGCCGTGACATTACCCACTGGGGTAGCAGGATGTTTTCAAATTTATGACTGTCCGAGTGAATAATGTGCCACCTGAAGTGGAGTGCATCGGCACAGTCTTCACTGTGCTTTGTGAACCGTAATATATATATATATATATATATATATATATATATATATATATATATATATATATATATATATATATATATATATATATATATATATATATATATATATATATATATATATATATATATATATACATATATATATATATATTCGGTACGTAGTCGTCCAAACTCAGCCTGCTCAGCCGAGCAGAAGGAAGAAGCGAGACCCAGTTATTCGGAATCAAGCAGCTGGTGACTCGGACTCAAGCAGCTGGTGACCACCCTCACCCACTACGCCGGCCACACGCTTGGCCCCGTCTTCTCCTCCAGCAAGGACATCTCCTTCAGCCATGCCACCGGACTCCACTGGACGGACCACAGCTGCGTCCACTTCAGCTTCAGAAGGAACACGATTCACCACCACCAGCAACTGGCTCCACGCAGAAACTGGAACAAGATCACAGCCGACCAGCTCGCTGCATCCCTGAGTCAGAACCCTCCCGCCAGCGCAGCGAACCCCAACCATGCCGCCAACAACCTCTCGAGGTGGATCAGCAACTGCGCAGACGACCTCGCTCCACTGAGGACCCCTCCCTGCAGACCCGGCAGCAAGAAAGCATCCTGGTTCACCGACGAACTCAAGAGCTCCGAGAAGAACTGTCGAGCCCTCGAGAAAGCCTGGCGCAGAGACCCAACACCAGACAACATGACCACCCTCAAGCTCGCCACTCGAAAACACCACCAACTGATCCACACCACCAAGAAAACAGCATTCAAGGAATGACTGGACTACAACACCCACAACAGCAAGGAACTCTTCAACATCGTCAAAGAGCTCTCCAACCCCAGCGCCGGAAACAACAACATCACCCCATCGCAAGACCTCTGCAACTCACTCGCCTTGTACTTCCAGAACAAGATCGCAGACATACACAACAGCTTCAGCACACAGCCGACGCACCCGACGACCCCAACAGCACCCCCCGCCACCACCCTCCGCGCCTGGACCCCGATTAACACCGAAGAGACCTTACGCACGATGAACTCCATCCACTCCGGATCTCCAACCGACCCCTGCCCTCATCACGTCTTCAACAAGGCCGACTCCGTCATCGCACCCCATCTCCGGGACATCATCATCGCCTCCTTCGACACCGCAACCTTCCCGGAGAGTTGGAAGCATGCCGAACTCAGCGCCCTCCTAAAGAAACCATCGGCCGACCCCACCGACCTCAAAGACTACCGACCCATCTCGCTCCTCCCGTTTCCTGCCAAAGTCATAAAAGAAGACCGTCAACAGACAGCTGGCAGCCTTCCTCGAGACAAATGGATCCCTCGACCCCTCGCAGTCCGGCTTCCGGGTGAACCACAGTACCGAGACTGCCCTCATCGCAGCCACTGACAACATCCGAGCCCTGCTCGACAACGGTGAAACAGCGGCCCTCATCCTCCTGGACCTCTCCGCGGCGTTCGACACTGTCTGCCACCGCACCCTAATGCAACGACGGAATCCAAGAGAAGGCACTGGAATGGATCGTCTCCTTCCTCGCCGGAAGAACACAGAGAGTCCGCCTCCCCCCGTTCAGATCAGAAGCCACCGAAGTCATCTGCGGCGTACCACAAGGATCATCACTCAGCCCCACGCTGTTCAACATCTACATGAGCCCCCTTGCGGCCATCGCATGCCACCACAACCTCAGCATCATCTCCTACGCCGACGACACCCAGCTGATCCTCTCCCTCACCAACGACCCCGCTACCGCCAGAACCAACCTACACGAAGGGATGAAAGATGTAGCCGAGTGGATGAGGAACAGCCGCCTGAAACTGAACTCAGATAAGACGGAAGTCCTCATCCTGGGAACGTCCCCAGCCACCTGGGACGACTCCTGGTGGCCCCCTGCCCTGGGCAGCGCACCCAAACCAACCGACCATTAACGCAACCTGGGCTTCATCCTGGACTCCTCCCTCTCCATGACCAGACAAATCAACGCCGTCTCCTCGTCATGCTTCAACATCCTATGCATGCTACGGAAGATCCCCACCGAAACCGAAGCCAGGAAGACGGTCACCCAGGCCCTCGTCACCAGCCGACTGGACTACGGCAACTCCCTCTACGCCGGAACCACTGCAAAACTCCCGAAAAGACTTCCGCGGATTCAGAACGCCTCAGCACGACTCATCCTGGACATCCCCCGACACAGCCACATCTCCGCACACCTAAGAAACCTGCACTGGCTCCCCGTCAACAAGAGAATCACGTTCCGACTCCTCACCCACGCACACAAAGGTCTCCACAACCAAGGCGCAAGATACCTCAACGACCGCCTCAACTTCTACACTCCCACCCGCCAGCTTCGATCGACCAGCCACGCCCTCGCCGCCGTCCCCCTCATCTGAAGAGCCACAACGGGAGGAAGATCCTTCTCCTACCTGGCTGCCAAGACGTGGAACTCCCTCCCCACCCACCTCCGCCTGACCCAAGACCCCCTCACCTTCAGGAAGCAACTCAAGACCTGGCTGTTTGAGCAGTAGCGGGCCCCCCCTCCACAAGCGCCTTGAGACCCTCCGGGTGAGTAGCGCGCTATACAAATGCTTGATTGATTGATTGATTGATTGATTGATTCGGTGCGAATTATTTTATTTCAATGTCCAACACCAGTCAGCCATGACGCGTTTCGGCTACCAAAACCTTGATCACATGACACAGTCGTGGGGGCTGACCACCCATTTTTAAAGTGCAAGAGTGCCCGTTACGTAAATGATATAGTAAAAATACTACAAATATCATTGCATAAATGCAGGTAGCGTAATATATTTTGTGTAGGTACAAGCTTGTTATCAAGTATTCTTGTATTTGTATGATACGTTAATAACACAACATTACGCTAAAACCAAAATAAATATATTGCACAGTTGCAGAAGTTACTGATATCAGTTGATACAGAGTAAACACAGGAAAACATAAATATTACAAATGTTTAAAACGATTAAATATTGCTAATCTGTACTGATATCTTATAGAATACCAACTAATCACGGTATATACTATTGCTAAATAAAACCAACCATAGAATATGGATAGCAGCAAATGCATTAGTGCAAACCACGTAATGTAAGTAGTACATTTCATGGATGTCAACCATGAGGGTAATCAGGCCCAAGCCCAAGTATATTATATATATATATATATATATATATATATATCCCAAGCGCCGCTTGAAAAGAGTCGGATGCCGATTGTAGTTCTCCAGCATACCACGAAAGCAGACACGAACCCAAAGTAAGTGCAAGAAGTAGCGTTTATTTCTCGCTAGTCAGCCATAACGCGTTTCACCACAAACGTGGCTTGATCACATGACAACGTTCAAACCTTGAACGGACCATTAAGACAGCTAGCACCCAAAGCACGTGACTGTGATAACAATAGACATAAAAGAAAAACGTGAAATACAATTGAAGATTCTCCTTCGAGGAAAGGTTAATGTATATAATATACCCAGAGATTCACAAAAATGTAAACATAATTATGGGAAAAAGTGCATTCACTGTCTAATACATATATACTTTTGCATATTTTAGGAAATAACTCAGAACAACAATTTATGTGTAATTAGTGTCTTCTAATGACCAACATAATTCACTGTGAATGTATATCTGGGCAACTTTAAATTAAAATGCTCACATCACATTTGTGTGCATATTTTTTGTGGGGAAAAAGTGCAACGTGCATGTGGACATATATCAATATATTTGAAAAAGACTTTTTCCATCATACAAAAAATAGTTCCGTATAAAAAACCTAGTCATTTCATATATATACACAAATTTACAAATATTTTTGCCCAAAGTAACATTAAGTTGGTCATAACATGGTTTAAAGCATAATGCTTGATGATAATCTGTCTGAGTGTACCGGTGAGTGTGGAGGAAAAACCTCCTTCTCCCCCTAATGAAGAGTTAGTTTAGAACCCATAAATGATGTTACTCGAAGGATAGTATTCAAGGAAGAAAACGTCACTAAGTGCATAAAGTGATTGAGTGCTTGAATATTAAAAACCTCAGTATGAGGATTTTGTAAATAAACAGTGAGAGCGGTGGCAGCCGAGGGACAGAGTCCAAAAAAGTTGTGTAGTTTAAATAACTTGTTATTAAGCCACTTAAACTGATGATATAACTAGGAAAGTTTTAGGGTTTAATCAATAAACAATAAGTTACAGTGAAAACAAAAGGAGAAGGACGCAAGGGACAGGTTCTCTATACAGTTTGGGATTAAGACAAGGAAGTCAAGTGATTTGAAATTCAATTGGATTAAATAAATTGAATCAAAAAATCAAAAAATCACATTTGGGGTTTACTGAAAAGTTTATACTTATAGGCATGTGTGTAAATCTTCAGTATTATTCAACCCTCCCGGGCTCTTACTGTTGAAGTTCAGGATATACCTCGTCTCCAATTTACGCATTAGATGTTCACGGTCACCCCCCTGTTTTGTTTTGGGAATGGTGTCGATGACATAATATTTGAGATCCACTAGATTGTTATTGTGGATCTCACGAAAATGTCTTGCCACTGGGTAGGTGGGGTCAGAGTTAGTGATAGCCCTAATATGCTGCAGTATCCTAACACTGGCTGGTAACTTGGTACTTCCCACGTACCGTAGGGTACATGTACATTCTAAGATGTAGATTGCGTACTCAGTTTTACAGTGGAGGGACTTGGTGATTTTGATCTCTTTACTACTGAAAGCTGTACGGTAACTGGTTTTGTTGATGCCGTAAGTGCATGCCTTGCAAGAATGGCATTTAGTAAAACCCCTTGAGTTTTTTAGCCAGTCCTTGGAAGGAATCACCTCAGGACAATTAGATACACGACTGTTGTGAAGGGAAATAGCCCTTTTATAGGTGATACTAGGCTTGATAGGCATGATTTGACCTATAACCGGGTCAGAACGAATTAGGGCCCAATTTTGATTGATGATTTTGTTTATAGCACCTTTTTGGGCACTATAGGGCACGATAAGTCTGACCGTGCTGGGATTTGATGCTTTACTGGATTCCGATGTAGACAAAGTATTTGTCTTGGGAGCTAGGAGAGAGTTTCTATCCTGTTCTGCAGTTTTGTTGATGGCTGTTTGAATGATATGAGTAGGATAACCTCTAGTGAGGAATCTATCCCTACATTCATTTTGTGCCATCTTCAAATCTGTTGGATTACTGCAAATCCGTTTTATTCGCAGCATTTCCCCATAAGGGATACTGCGAATAAGATGTTTGGGATGGAAGCTGGTATAATGTAAGATGGAATTACCCGCTGTCTTCTTTCTGAATAACTTGGTTTCCAGTAAGTTATCATGAATGTATATTTCTATGTCTAGAAAATGAATGTTGGTATGACTCATGGTACAGGTAAATTTCAGGTTGACATTGTTGATATTCAAAAGGTTGACCCACTCCTGGGCCTCCTCCCTGGTACCTTTCCAAACAAAAATAAGATCATCAATATACCTGTAATACATTTTAACATGCTTGTGGTAAAGTTCGCCCAAAGTACCCTTCAGGACCAGCTCCTCCCACCAGCCCATAAAAATACAGGCATAGCTGGGGGAGAAGCTGGCCCCCATTGCCACCCCCCTCATCTATATATATATAAACCATAGGTTATAGACCATATATAGTTAGGAATTAGCATTTACAAAACCTTATTTTACTCACACAAAACCATTGAAATTCCATATATAGTTAGTTGCACTAACTATATATCGCGCACCCGCAATCCACTGCTGATGATGTCACATATTACATCATTCATGACATGGTCAGTGACATCACTGATGACATCACTGATGACATCTCAAATGACATCACTGATGACATCACTGATGACATCATCCAGTGACTGTGTGTTTCTGTAAAGTTTAAATATGTTTTACATATTGAAGAATGAGTAGATGTATAAGTGTCTGGATGAAGGATTTAGTAGGTGCCTGACTGACTGTATGAGTGAGTGATTAAATGTGTCTCACTGAGTGCATGGGTTAGTGACTAAACTGTCTTAATTTGTGCATCATTATGTCTGTTGTTCTGTAAACTGCTGCATGTGTTGATCAGTAGCTATATGAGTAACTATATGGGTTATTGATTGATTGTCCAAGTATTTGTATGGGAGACTGAGTGTGTGTGTGGCTGGCTGGGAGGTGTGTGACTCTGTGCAGATCAATGTGTACTTGTATCAATGATTGTATAAGAGAGTAAGTATGTGTTAGTATATGTTTGAAAATGTAAGGTACTCTATGTTTAACTGTATAGATCAGAAAATGGAAGTGTGATTGATTCTTTACAGGACTGACTAGGTGTGTGAGTAACTCCATGGATGAGTGGCAGAGTGTGAGTGTCTGTATAGGTGTATGAGTGCATATGATAGTGTTGTAAAGATGAGTGATTGTATGTATGAATGATTGTATGGGTGAATGAGTGAATGTGTGTGTAGACATAGGAATCAGTGAGTGCGTATGTAGTAACTAGTATTGGTGTGTCAATGGTTTAAAAAATTATATTCTGTATTTAACACTGGGTGTAACAGAGGTTAGATTAAAGTGTGAGGAGATGCATTGTATTGTCACATGAATGATATCATCAGTGATGTGACCATTGATGTCAAATGAGATGTCATCAGTGATGTCATTTGAGATGTCATCAGTGATGTCATCAGTGATGTCACTGACTATGTCATGAATGATGTAATATGTGACATCATCAGCAGTGGATTGCGGGTGCGCGATATATAGTTAGTGCAACTAACTATATATGGAATTTCAATGGTTTTGTGTGAGTAAAATAAGGTTTTGTAAATGCTAATTCCTAACTATATATGGTCTATAACCTATGGTTTTTTCAGTGAATTTTCAAGGTTTTGTAAATGCTAATTCCTAACTATATATGGTCTATAACCTATGGTTTTTTCAGTGAATTGCAATGGTTTTTTAATAGCAAATATCAAAAGCTTTAACAGGGAAGAATAGGAGTATTCTCTCTTTGCAGATAGTGAAGGGTAGGTAACGCAGGCCTTTGCCCCCGTTGTAATCTGTCGTGCCTGCTTCCCTCTCCATTTGATTGATTGTTATCCAAGCATTTACTGTTTTGGAATTGGTTCTCTTTGGATCATTCTCTATTTACAAACAAGCACAGAGTCGCAATACTCTGTTTAGTCTTTGCAGATAGTGAAGGATAGGTAACGCAGGCTTTAGCCCCCGTTGTAATCCGTTGTGCCTATTTTTATCCCTCATTTGATTGATTGTTTGGCCGAACATTGATCGTTCGGAATTGGTTCTCTTTGGGTGATTCTCTATTCACAAATAAGCACAGAGTCGCAATACTCTGTTTAGTCTTTGCGGATAGTGAAGGATAGGTAGTGCAGACTTTTGTCCCCTTTGTAACCCGTCATGCCTATCTCTGCCCCGTTTGTTGGTAGTTGGTTCAGCCCGGACCGTTTATTAGAGGTAGATCATCCAACTCCACCGGAGGACACCCCTAATAAAAAGGACATATATATAAAATGCGGACTAGCCGCTGTATCGTGCTAGCAAACTATAACATAAAAATCGTTAGAAAAAACAAAAGGAATCGAGCAAAATCAGTAGGCCACTGATGGGATCTCTTTTTGACCTCGCTAAAATAGAAACATTAGGAACAACCCCTCATGAGAAATATGAAACTAGTGAGAGGAACCGAGCTCGACGCCATGATGGCTGCAAGACAGCTCGGCTCCGCCGCCCACCCCGCCCAAAATAACGACAAACCCTATGCAAATATTATAAATATATACAACACACCAGCAAAGTAACAGGGTAAAACATTTTATTAAATAACTATTTACATGGCAGCCTGCTGCAACATCGATCCAAATGCATGACGCTGTTCCTGTCCCTCCTTCCTTAAAGTAGCAATGTTGGGCTACTTTGGGCTACTTTTTAGTAGGATTTGGCTTTAGAAAGTCTACAAAGGCCATCAGCCGGCGAGGTAGCATAGGTGGCGGCCTAGGGGTGGAGGACCGTTGTGCAAATAGCCCGGGGGCGACACCACGCGCCAAGGCCCGTCCCCAGGACATCCAGAGGTGATGTCCGGCAAGTTGTGTGCGGGGGGATGCCTTGCTGATGGCTCTCCTCACCCCCCCGCATCCTCTTCCGTTGCCTGGTCCGGCCATCCTATAATGCTGCGCCAAGAGACGGCGTGGGGTGCCCTGGGGGGAGGCGACGCGAACGGGCCCCCCCACCCCCCCAGGTGGAGGTTCCTCAGCTGCAGCAGGGCGACCCTTAGCGTTTCACTCGCCGGTCAGCTGCAACAGAGCGACCCTTACCGTTTTCCTCGCCGGTCAGCAGCAGCAGGACAACCATTACCGTTTCACCTGCCGGACGGCTGCACCAGGACTGCCATTGGCGTTCCACTCTGTTGGATGGTCGGGGACCCGCTACGGTGGCCGGGGTGAAGAGCGGCTGTTGCTGCGGAACGCTCAAAATGGCGGCCGACTCCCCGGATTTGGGCCTGGTCCACTAGAACGGCTCTGGACTACCCTGGAACTCGAATGCTTGCCTGCTCGGGCATGAGCCCCACTCTTGAAGACGTCCTCTCAGTTTTAAAGGTTCTACGAGAGTCGTTGGCCCTCGACTCCCGCGGGCTTCCGATGGGAGCAACCGCCACAGTTGCTCGACTATCCCCCATGGATATACCGCTGCCACGGGTGTCTGCCGCCTTATCCACATCTGGTGCCGTGAGGGAGGCTGATTCAGTGCATCGGCGGAGGGATACGCCTGCTGTCCCGCTCTCCGGAAGTGGCCACAACATTGTCACAGGATGGTAGTGCTCTCATGCTGACGCCAGTTTTTGTCCGAATTACTAAGAGACACTGTAGACTGCCAACTTGATCAGCTCCAGTGGGACCTCAGCGTGACCCGGTAGGGAAGATTTTGCCTCCCTCGCCTTTGAGTCATGGTTCATGCTGCCTGTTCTTTCTGTTGGCGCTAACAAACTTTTTGAACTGCCGAAAGGGATTCTGGTCCTGCCGCTAGTTATTGGAGACATTGAACTATACTCTGGACTGTAGAAGTTACAAGAAATTAAGAATATAAATAGGGAAATTGCTATAGTTTGAAGACATTTCTGAGGATTTTGTGATTATCAAACAATTTCAGGAATTAATGTAATTTATTGCTTTCCAGGATTAGTGGTATGCATCACATTTCGGAAAGCAGAACTTCAATCTGGCGGGAATTTCTACATTCCCACTGTGACACAAATGTGCTTTTCACATGTAACTATTGTCAATGAAACACATCTGGGCTCAGGCTCACCCAGGTAAAAGGAACGGATACGCCCAAGCGTGAGATCGTCTTGACACAAAGCTGACTCAAGTGTTGCTGCTGATGCTATGCAGACATAAACTGGTTTTCAGTTTGTACATTCTGCAGGATTTTTCCATCCAAGGATGGTTGAGAGTTTGTAGAACGATGGCTTCAGATTTTCAACATACTACTCTTCAACATTCTTCATAAATGTAAGAATTTGAGACTCACTAGGAGAACGGCCGTTTATCTTTCCTTTCAAAATGCTGCCAACAATATTTTCTGAACGGAAGACACCATCTTGTAGCATAAAGGGCTGCGTCAAGGGTGGTATTGCCCAGAATGTCTTGTTTTCAAGTGCTCGTAATGACGAAGCCAGGACTGTGGCAGAGCGTCCAAAATCCACAAAAAACACCACTGCCAACTCTTCAATAACTTCCATCACCCAGCACCACATTTCCAAAGGAACAGCATAGCAAGCTTTCGTGGCCTTTAGAGTTTTCGGAAGCAGTTTCCCAAGACCATCACTGCAGCCATTGCAATCCAACAGAGGAACTTTTTCCAAGATCGGCATATTAACAGGGCTGCTGGTGTAATCGGGGCTCTTGCAGCCATTCAACTTAATTGAGGCTTTCACAATGACAGACCGCCCACTGAACTTCGTGCCATGACATTTACTTATAACATTCTGCTGGGTCTTCGCCGAACTGAAGTCTACAAATGCAAAGCATTTCATTCCGCTTTGACATTTCTTGACATGTAGTGGGTTGAAGTCTTTAAAGAGGTCCACAATTTGCTCCTCAGTCACATCACTTGAAAGATTCCCCAAGCCAGGCAGGTACCACACCACTTGAAAGGACCTGCCTGGCCTCGACCAAAATGGCGCCAGTATGGGAGCGACTTGCAACTCCTTATGACGTTCTAGTTACTTAGCCTTGATGTTATGGGGGATTTATGCTGTCTTTGTGCACATGGCGGGCGGGAAAGGGTACTGACTGGGCATACGGACAACCCTATTGATGTCGGTTTTTCATTATTGATTATTGTATTATTAAAGCTTCGAAGTAATGTTACCCATGATACTCGCCCATGGTGTGCGTATGGACGATTTTATTGTAACTGATCCTGTAAATACTTTCAATTATAAAATCAACCTTCACTGATCCTGCAACCGTTTGTCACGTTTAGTTTTTTCAATTAAATGGCTCGCTTGTTACATACTCCTATACCCCTGGCTTTTGACCCTTTCCTACGCGCGGTCTGTACTACCGCCCTCGGGCGATCTATGTAATGGACAGACTACCATTGCCGAGACACAAGGGACTGCATCTCAGAGAGATAAGTCAAGTACGTGGTAGGTAAAAACATTTTCGTGTTTATGCACGCTGATGTGCTTTGAACGCTGCCCCCCCCCCTCTTTTCTTTTTCTGCAGGTTACATTGGAATTTCAGCTGAAGTATGGAGAAGACCTAAACCGCACCGTGTTCCACGCGAGGAAAAATAGGCTAGCTCTGTGAGACGGTACATTATATGTAGGAGCTATCTCTGGGAGCGTGAAAGATTGTATGGTATGAATGTGCGCATGGGCCCTGATTTGTACGGTATGAATGCGTATGTGTGGCGCACGACTGGGTCAATAAAAGAATGCTTTTTGTATGACTGAGGCGTTGATCGAACGGTTAATGGAATGAGAAAAATAAGCCCGAACATGGTATCCGCATGTGAAGGGCGAAAAAGAATATAACACTTTCCTTACTTAGGAACGACTCTCTCTGGAGCTAGTGAATGGGAGAGTAGCCTACACCAGAAACTTGAAGGGTTATTTCAGTACGACGAACCCGAACCAAAACCGATATCCCAAATGTACACCCAAAATAATGCGCACCAGTAAGTCAATTTATGTGCTGACTAAATAAGAGAAGTTAAGAGTACCCCGGGTTGGGGTTCATCCAAGATCCCCCTCAGCCCAGAAATTAGGGATATTGTTATGTTTTAGATTTACCCCTTCTTCTTCCACCCTCGTAGAAAAGTCAGAATTGTACCATCGCACGTCCGACTGACACCCCTCCTTTACATCAGCTTGGATCATCATTTTCTAGATGTTGGAAGGCCCCACCGTGAGTATAAGCACGACTGGACTAGTGTCCGACCAACTAAAAAAGGAGTAAGTGTTTTCGAAAACGAGGTTACCAACAAAAATTGTCTACTATTAGGAAGGAAGGAGAACAAAGAGCTCGACCCCCAAATGAATGAATTGGAATACTGAGAATACGCAACGCGCCTGAAAAAGTCCTTTTGCCCAAAATAGCTCTGTGTTTTGTCTTAGGTTTCCGTACTTGATGTATGTAATGTCGCACCCTGTCTGGTATTTGTGTGTACTTAAACTATGAATTTATGTTTTCCCTCAGCTTGTGTTTTATACGTGAAACCGACCCGTACTGTTCTATATGTGTGTGCACTGAATAACCTATTATTATACACGTTTTTCTCTCTCTCTCTTTATGTTGTACGTGTACTAATAGCCTATTTGGTGCACACGACGCTCTCTCCCTCTGAGGGCTCCCTTGCTCCCTTTTGAATAAATGACGACACTGTACCTCGCCGGTACAGGTATAATTGGCTTTAGACACGACAGTGTTTGAACAAATTGATAGAAACAAAACGATCGTATTTTGCCATATTACTACCTCTCCTTTCTGTAAAATGTTGGAACTTAATTGGCTGAGAAAGAAAGGACAGGTAAGACGACTGATGTCCCCTAATCTGACCCTTAAAAGGGAACTATATGTCAGTGTTTTTTTGTTTTAATGCCTTAGTAACACCACCCTCATCATTTAGATTACCACCGCCCATTGCACAAAAGTAGAATGTCCGAAACGTCCCCGTTTAAATATAAAAATAAATAAATAAATAAAAACAAAAAAAAACAACAAAACGAACAATCAATAAACATACAATATTTGAAAAGTCTATCATAATTTTTCCCTCATAGTACGCTTCCCATACCGCTTCCCGGTGCGCGTACCGGGTGCTCCCCACGCAAAAAAAACGAAACATTTTTTTTTTTTTTTTTGCCCCGCGGGGCCCCTTTAAAGCCTTCATATCAAACCTAGGGGGTCAGGGAGGATCTACTATGCCCCCTTATGGTCATTTCCCCCTTTGTTTTGGCCTCCTCTTGTCTCTCGATCCTACCGAGAGACAAGATGGCGGCCGCTCCGGACTGTTTAGAATGTTGACAGACACCAGAGAGCCAATCAGCTTCGCTTCGCGAAGTTCCGTTACGCGTCAGGTACGCGAACCGGGGCGCTACCCGGAGCGCTGTTAGAGATATATATATTTTTTTGAACGTTAATTTATCAAAATCCACTGGAGCACATATATTGAGACCTAGCAAAGGCACATCGGGCTACCAGTCCCTACAATTTTGCCAAGTTTCGTGGAAATCCATTCAGCCGTTCGGGCTAAAAGTGAGGCCAACCGCCCTATGGAAAATTGCATGGGAAAAACGCGTTTTGGGACCCCCCTTTTTTCTCGGCCCCCCCTTGACAAAACCCCCCCAAATGTTCAGGGGCTGCTCAGAAACAAAATGTTCCATTTTCTGAAAATTTCAGCCAATTCCGTCCACAAACGCCAAAGTTATTAGACATAGAATTTTCAAAAATCCCATAGAGAAAAAATCCTAACTATATATACCTACTGGCGACCGCCAGTAGGTAATATATATATATATATATATATATATATATATATATATATAATATCAAATTTCCCTCACTCCAACAAGTAAGGATTCACGACGCTGTGTGCTGGCCAAAAACTTTATTGGGACAGCTGGAAAGGACGCGTTTCGCCGGCCGTCACAGCCGGCTTGTTCACCACTTGTGAACAAGCCTGCTGTGCCGGATAAACGTGTCCTTTCCAGCTGTCCCAATAAAGTTTTTGGCCAGCACACAGCATCATGAATCCTTACTTGTTGAAGTGAGAGAAATTTGATATTGCGGATCGTACCTGGGCGGTCCTTACCTACACGATGCACCCTTTGTTCTGGAGCGCGGCGGCTGTTCCGAGGTGAAGAGGAGAAAAAAAAATATATATATATATATATATATTTCTTTTGATTGTGTATTTCAATCGTTAATTTGCTAGTTGGAAGTCCGCCATGATAAAATTATTCAGCCTACATATTGTTAGAGAAATATGTCAATAAATTTGTATATGTGTCACATCCCATACATTTGAATTTGTTTTCTTGCCTTGGCTTTGGGGGTGTTAAGAGTTTGTCCGCCGTAGGAACTGCTATACAAAGGTATACTCCATTAGTTTGGATTGATAATTTTTTCTCGACTTGGGGGAGTGTCGGTTATACCTCGACCCAGGGGAGAATTGGGTTGAAAATCTATCCTTTCTATGAAAAGCAGATTTTAATACATCTTAGGAGATTGTTTTCCAGAAAATCAAAGGCTGACTCCCAACTAATAACTGAAATTTCCGATGGGAAATGGCCCACGAGTGGGCTAATTGTGCTGGGTTGAGTGTAAATTGAAGTGTGTGTTTGCAAAAAGCACCTGTGAAGAAAGGAGAGGAACTCCCTACTTTAGAAATGAAATGAAATGAAATGAAATAAACTTATATAGCGCAACTTAGCCCATCCGGCGTCAAGGCGCCTAACCAAAAACATAATCAAAAATATAATCCTAGGTCCGAGAGCATATCTATGGGTAGGCCTCGATGAAGAGCCAAGTCTTTAAGGATTTCTTAAAGAGCGCCATGGAAGATTGTGTTTTTAGCTCGGAGGGGAGGGCATTCCACAGTTTAGGGGCCACAGAGGAAAAGGCCCTTCCACCCCATCTGACTCTGTTTGTCCGAGGGACGGATAGAAGGTTCTTGCTAGCGGAGCGTAAGTTTCTACTGGGGGTATAAGGAACCAGAAGGGAACTTATAGGTTCAGCACAGCCGCCAGACAGAGCGCTAAAAACCAGGCACAGGATTTTAAAAGAGATCCTGGCCTGGATCGGGAACCAATGCAGACTCTTCCTGGCAAGAGTGGCTGAGGAGATGTTAGGAACATCCAGGACAAATCTAGCAGCCGTGTTCTGGATGGTTTGAAGGCGTCGGATAAGGCCTTTATTGATGTCTGCATAAAGCGCGTTGCAGTAATCCAACCGTGATGCAACTAAAGCAACCACTGTTTGTTTGTGGGCTTGGGGGGAGAGGTAATGGGAGATTTTTCTGAGAGTCTTAATGACTCCCCAGCAGGTGGACACAGTTCTAGAGACCTGCTGTGTCATGGCAAGCGAGGTGTCGATAATCACGCCCAGATTTCGGGCAGATTTCGAAGGCAGAGGACAAGCTCCAAGGGAAGGGGGCCACCAATCGCTTGACCATGTGTCTTGATCCCTACCAAAGATCAAGACCTCGGTTTTCTCTCCATTCAGCTTCAGTGAGTTTAAGATCATCCACTCAGAGACTGCTTGCATGCAGTTCCTGAAGCTGATTGCAGAGGTACTCACCGAGTGGGAGAAGGACACCATGATCTGGGTGTCATCGGCGTATGACACCACCTCCATCCCATGCGATCTTACTAGCCTGGCAAGTGGGGCCACATAGATGTTGAAAAGGGTCTGACTCAAGGCCGATCCCTGTGGGACCCCACATCGCACAGGTGTAGCAGGGGAGAGGTACTCTCCAAGCTTGACCCTCTGCTCTCTCTGGTTAAGGAAGGGGGTCAGAAGGCTCAATGCTAGGCCCTCCACTCCTATCTCCCTCAGACTAGCTGTTAAAGTCGAGGGAGATAGGGTATCAAAGGCTGCAGTCAGATCGAGCAGGACCAGAAAAGTAGTCTGGCCTCAGTCGACCTTTGATCGGATGTTGTCTACCACTACCGTAAGGGCTGACTCGGTGCTGTGAAATTTCCGGAACCCATGCTGAGATTGATCCAGGAACCCAGACGCATCATGAAAGGTAGTCAAATGCTGATTAAGATGGAATTCAAGCATTTTAGCTGAGGCAGGCAGCAGAGATATTGGTCGAAAATGTTTGAGGGTTTCCTGATCCAGAGTCTGCTTTTTAAGTAGAGGCTTGACTATAGCCTTTTTCCATGCTGCTGGAAACAGGCCCTCAGTCATGGCACGATTCATCACCTCAAGAAGAGGGGGCAGCAGCATTTCCCTACACTCTTTCAGGACCCTCAAAGGGCAAGGGTCAAGTGGAGATCCTGATTTAGTTCTATTCAAAAGCGAGTCAAGATGCTCGAGAGTGAGGAGAGGGAAGTTAGTCAGCCTTGGAGGGATCCTTTGCCCAGCACTCTAAAGCAGGCTGAGCCGGAACAGGATGAGAGCTCATTAGATCTCTCTGAGCTTCAAGAGTGGAATAGATATCGGCGATTTTAGTGTAGAAAAACTGCAAGATCTTGTCACACAGCTCTTGGGAACCTATGATGGGATCAGGAGTTTGTAGAGAACACAAAGAATCAACGATCTTAAATAGTTCCCTAGAAGAGGTAATGGACGTAGTTAGCTTAGAGAAATAGGCCTGCTTTTCTTTAATGACCCTAGCCTTATAGTCTCCAAGCAGAGACTTATGTTTTTCTCTGTCTGTGGGATCCCAAGTTTTTCGCCATAGTCTCTCCTGTTTCCTGCAACTCTGCCTTAAGAGCCTGAGAGGCTCTATAAACCAGGGGGCTGAAGGTTTCTGCCTAGCTGAATAGCGCAAAGAGGCAGGGGCTAAAAGATCTACTGCTCTGGAGATAGAGTTGGAAAGTTCCAGTGCGGCATCACTGGCATCCTTCACAGAAGAGATAGTGACTTGTGCCATGAGGGGGGCAAGAGAGTCATTCGTGATACCCCTATAATTCCGCCTAAGTTCTTTGTTGGTGGGGCCGAGGGACGGTGGGGAAGAGAGGGAAGATTTAAGTTCCAGGGGGACTGAAAAATGGTCTGACCAGACCAGGGGAATAGGAGGACCCGTAGAGAGTCTAGGGTCGTTGGAAAACACCCCGTCCAGAGTATGACCAGCCAGATGGGTGGGCCTAATCACCAGCTGGCGCAGGCCACATGCAGCCAGGGCGTCCTCCAAGGAAATAAGGGATAGGATTCCCCTAAATGCTTATAGAATTATGCATGAAAAATATGTTACGTTGCAGTGTGAGTGTGAGAAATTAGAAAAAATGTGTGTTGAGAGTAAGAATACTTCTACAATATTAACTTGTCAGAATAAACTATTGATGGATAAGCTAGAAACGTATCAGACTGTAACCGAAAAAGCCGCAGTACAGATTGCTAAGTATAAACATAGGAAGAGGAGAGGAAGAGTTGACATGAGGACGGTGCGTTTAGCTATTTCCAAGGCTGGAATTGATTGGGATCCTGAAACGTGGGATGGAAATATCTGGGATTCTTCAGAGCTCTCCGACTATATCCGAGATGAGAATAAGGTTGAGGAGCCCGTTCAGTTTGAGATACCAAAGGGGATGATGGACGGAGTGTTTGAGCAAATTAAACCCTCACCCCGAGTCAACTGATCTGGGTTTAATCCATCATCATTCTTTAGCTCACTCCACCACCCCAGTTCAGACATGGCCATATGCAAATCAGTCTGACCCTGTGCCTCATGGGAACTGTCCAGCCCGAACTGCTATGATAGATTAAACCCAGGTCAGTTGACTGGGGGTAAGTGTTTGATTTGCTCAAACACTCTGTCCATCATCCCCTTTGGTATCACTTCGTTCAGATTGAAAAACAGAATGAATCAGTGGGGCGTAAAGTGATTCAAGCGCAACTTATTATTCGTCGAAAAATTAAAGGTGGTCCGAATTATCCACAGGGAGTTTCAATGGATAGCATGGAAGATTTTATTCAGCAGGAGACTAATGATATTTCAGATCGGTTTCGGTAGAAACCTGGGGAATCTCTACTTACTTGGATGGTTCGATTGTTTGATCTAGGCGGTATTGGTGTGATGCTAGATCACCAAGATGCAGTTCTGTACACTTAGTTCAGATTCTGCACTGCAGGAAGAGTTTAGGAATTATACTAGTGGTGATCAAGTTAGTTCGTTACAGTTGGCTGTAGTTGGATGTAGCCACAAATAACTACATCAAGTTTGTGGCAGATATATCGAAAAAGAGGTTTGGATAGAAAGGAAGGCAGCAAGAGAGTCCATAAGCAAGATTAGGCGCAACAATCATCGGGGCATATTACCAAGCAATAGCGATAATTATCGCTATTGCTTGGTTAGAGACAAAAATTTACCGCTGAGCTGCGGCGATTTTTATCGCAGATAAACCTTGGTATTACCGAGGTTTATCGCAAATGCGATAAAAAACGGCCACAATGTATAAATATCGCTGAAAAGTCAGCGATATTCATGCATTACCGAGCTAATGCTCTTAGCCATGTTATCCACCTCCCATTGGATAACATGGCTAAGAACAGCTCAGGGCAGGTGTTAGCTTTTGGAGATATTCGCGCTTAGCGCGAACATCTCCAAAAGTTGGTAATAGGAGATAGTGATGTTAGCGACTGTTTCCAGTCGCTAACATCTTGGCACGCCCACTTTGCATGTCATTAGTGATAAATATCACTGACATGCAAAGTGGGGCCCAAGATGGTCGCTATCTCCTACTAGCTGTCGCTAACTGGTGTTAGCGACAGCTAGGTAATAGGGAGATCATTTTATCTCCGCTTTCTTGGCTTTTAAAGCCAAAAAAGCGGAGATAAACCCCCTTGATAATATGCCCCATCAGATGGCATTGAGGGTGAGATACCAGAAAAGGATGGGGTAGAAAGCTGCCCGCTCAAAACAGGAAGATTGAGAGAGACTTAGAAAGCGATGGGCTGGTTTAGAGAAGAAATGAAGAGGATTTTATTCCAAAAAGATATGAATCGATGTATCCTGATTTGACCTGGGCGAAAAACAGATATAAGGCTGACTAGCAAATAGGTCAAGCTCCGGTGCAAAGGTGGGTTCACAAAGACAACAGACCTTATGTTGATATTGAAATTTATTGGAGACATTGTAATATTCAGAGGTCCCGAGCTTTAGTAGATACCGGAGCGGAGGCCACTCTGATATCTGGAAATCCAAAAAAGTTTACTGGATAGTATTTCACTACTACAGGTTTAGGCGGCAAAGAGACCCCAGCAGTGCAGACTAAAGTCCACATGAAAATAGGGAGAACACCAAAAAGAGAATAGACTTTATTGATTGTGCCTCTCTTTGAACATATTATTGGAATTGATATTTTGAAGGGAATGGCTTTGCATTTAGAGGCTGGAAATTAGCAGTTTGGATCGAAACAGTACATTTCAGTTGGTGCTGTGAGGGTCGGTCATTTGAAAATTTCCCTCGTGAAATTGCCTCAGGCTATTAAAGTGATTCATTTGAAACAGTATAGAATTCCAGGTTGACACAACAAAATTAGTGCGACTATTCATGATTTGTTAGAAGCAGGTGTGATAAACCCGATTACATCCGCTTGGAATACTCCTTGTTGTCCCGAATGCAAAAGTGCTAATTCGCTAATTCTTGGCGCATGACAGCTGATTATCGTGAAGTGAATAAGCATACACCTCCTTTTACTGTTGCTGTCCCAGACTCAGTTACTTTGATTGAGAAAATACAAAAACATCTTGGTATGCGACTGTTGATATTGCTATTGCTTTCTTTTCGATACCAATAGCCCCCGTATGTCAAGTGCAATTCAGTTTTTCATGGGGCAGTAGACAAATGAAATTCAGAAATTTACCTCAAGGGTACTTGCATAGTCCCATGATCTGTGACCGGCTAGTGGTAGAATATTTAGATGACGTGTCAGTTATTCCTGGAGTACAGATTTGTTATTACATTGATGATGTGATGATACAGGGAGAGACGCAGGAACAAGTGCAGGTTTGATTAGACAGAATTGTGGAGCACTTACAAAGTAAAGGATGGGAGATCAATCCTGACAAACTACAGGGACCCTCTCAGAGTGTGAAGTTTTTAGGTATCCAATGGCATCAGGGACATCGAGAAGTGGAGCCCCAACTGAGACAGAAAATTAAACAGTTTGCGGTACTGGGAAATAGAAAAGATACTCAGAGGTTCATTGGTTTATATGGTTTTTGGAGACATCCTATGTTCCACATTTGAGTCAGATTTTGGTCCCTTTTTACAGAGTTACACGAAAGAAGAATGCGTTTGAATGGGGTGAGCAGCAGCAAACGAAATTTGAATTAGCAAAAGAGGCTATTCATCATGCTTTGGATTTGTGGCTAGTGAGGGATGGAGATGTTGATTTGAATGTAACAGTGCAGGGACCACATGCTAATTGGAATTTCTAGTAAAAGCAGGGAAGAACAAAAGTACCTTTAGGGTTTTGGACGAAGAAATTGCCAGACGCTGGAGAACATTATATTCCTTTTGAGAAATAATTGCTTGCATGTTACTGGGCTCTCATGGATATATGGAGCAACTAACCGTAGGAAATTATGTGATTTTGAGACCTGAGATCCCGATAATGGAGTGGGTGATGAGTTACCCTAAAACCCATAGGATTGGACATGCACCTAAACCCAGTGTGATTAAGTGAAAGTGATACATACAGGATAGGGCCCGTATAGGTCCCAAGGCACCACAGTTTTGCATGAGAAGGTGGCGCAGGTGCCAATGGAGGAGACAGAGATGTTGCATAACGTACCTAAAATACAGGAATCTCCTGTAAAATGGGGTAAGCCATTTAGCGATTTGTCTGTGGAGGACAGAAAGCATGTATGGTTTACTGATGGCTCGGCTAGATATGTAGGAGCAAAGAGGCATTGGAAGGTGGTGTCAAATAATCCTGTGACCCAGAGATTGTTGACCACTACTGGAGAAGGAAAGAGTAGTCAGTTTGCAGAACTTTATGCTGTGTATCAAGCCTTGAAAGAAGAATTGTGTTGCATCCTGCTTTCATTTCTTCTCTGTCCTTCTTCAGTGTTTGTCATTACTTGCTCAGCAGGCATCTATGATGTCACATAGTGTTCCAATTGTATAGCGCTCTAGTTGCTAGCATGTCCCCTTCCGGGATCTATCCGCCCCTTTTCGTTTTCCTATACATGATTGGACAACGGATCTTACTCCGCCCCCCCTTTCAAACAGCCACGCCCACCCAGGAAGTGAGCCGTGTTGCACTCGTAGTCATTTATACAACCTCTCCGTCCCCGTTCATTATCGTCGAGGGTGCATCAGGTTCCGAGAGGGTGCCTGGCGTCAAGGGCGTGAGTTATTTTCCGGCGCTTAACTGAACCTCCATTCACAGCGCCATCTCTAAGATAAGTACCATCTAACCTGTTTCTTGACTCGATTTTGTCTTTTCCATTTCCCAACCACAAAGGGTGTGCCAAATATGCTACCAACCCCCTTCCGAGACCCATGGTGACGATCGCATTTACCATACAAGTGAGACATTTTAAATTCATTTGTTTTTAAGAAACTGTTATACCCGATGTGGGGTCACAGACCTTTGGTCCATTGATCTGGACGAGGAACACGCGTGTCCCTTTTTAACTGGCTACCAGCTCACTTGTAGCCCACTACACTCCCTAGAACTAGTATATTCCTCCCAGGGACATAGGTTGGTGATAACTATAGTGGCAAACTACAACACACTGTCCTTCCACGACTGGAGCACTAGCAGCATACTTATAAGACCCAGATCGATTACTAATTGTCTGTCTTGTCTTATATGTTTGTTCATGTCCCTTTCCTCCACAGGTGCAGAAATTTTTAATCGGTTAAGCCTCCTAAACCAGGAGTAACCGGGAAGGAGCAAGTTCTCCTCCATTGCACTTTTTTCACGTTCTTTTCACTTTTAACACTCACGTCCCTAGGTCAGGGTGAGCCTTAGGGTGCTCATACCGCCAGGGTTTAGTTCTCTGTTTATGTCCTGATGAATGCCTGGTAAACTTACACCTTTTTAAGGCAGAAACATGTTGACTGACAGTAGACGTTTCTGGAAATAACCAAACAATTAATTTTGGACTATTTTCCAACATTATATTTGAACAATGTCCCAGTGATCAAGCAATAAATAATTTTTGATACACCTAAGACATTTTTTATCTTCCATCACCACTAATTAGTCTCCCTTCACGCCTTCACTCACGCAAAAAACCTGCTCCGCAGTAGACCTGGCGTCGCAGCACACTGGAGAGGCACTCTGCCTCTTCAGTGGGGCCCGTTGATGAAGCATGTCATCAACCAGGTTGGTGAGTGAGGGCTTTTCTAACTGACCTGAGTGTGGCCAGTTGTATTTTTCGTTGCTCCAAGTGTGGTCCTCCATGTACCATAGAACACTCTTTTCTTGTTTGCATATACTTAAACCGGGGACTAAGAGTGGTTCCTTATCTCTCCCTGCCTCTCTTTTTGTTGTTGTGTTCATTTTTATGACATTTATTGAAAAAAAACGTTTTGTAACTGCTACTGAGGATTTTCTACGTTGGGAAAATGTTTACCTTTGATTTCATTTAACGTCTTGAACACGGACACGCGACGGGCTGGAGCGAGCAGTTTGTTGTATCCATGGTTTCAGCCATGACCGCTGTCACTGCCTAGTGTTGCTGCCCAGAATTCCACAGAGCGTTTCCAAGTAACGTGATGACAACACACGCCTTACGTCGCGTAACGTATGATGTCATCGGCGGCCATATTTGTTTGTCACATTGCGTTGTGCAGCAGCAGCGCGTTTTCAAGACTGTCCTGACCGCGTCTGGAACTCAAATGGAATTTGAGAGGAAAAGGTACTATTTTCTGCATTTGGATAAGTACTGCTTAATCGTCACGTCTCTGGATGAACTTTTACATATCTTCGGTATTGGCACTCATTTGATGAACTTTAACTCAATTTGAATATCATCATTTCCTTCGCTCATGAACACAGCTGATGTACTCAAGCATTGTTTTTCCACTTAATCGTGATGTTTCAACAGAGGGAACTGACAGACAGTAATTACAACGTTAAAGCCGTTAAAACATCGGGTGAGAGATCGCTCACCGGAGTTTGCTTACTCATTTTATTGCTTAAAGGAATATTAACATTTTATTGTTTTATGAAATAAGTGGTGGAGTTTCATATTGCTGTTCTTTGGGAAGGAGTGCACATGTTTATATTGGTTGCATGTGTGTACTGGACCGTATAATACTACAGTTAGATAGTATCTTTAATGGTAGAGGTGTTTAGATGTTTTAATTTTGCATGTGTGTATTGGAGCTTATAATACTACATTTAGATAGTATCTTTAATGGAGGGAGCCATTTTTATGCTCAACGTTTGGTTGAGGTGCTCTGTTGTTTTAATTCAAATTTCTGGTGAGTTAGTTTCTTTGGTATGCAGACAAAATATCTAAATTAAAATATCGATATACAATAATATCGATGTTTTAATTTCGATAGTATAGAATATCGATGTCCAAAATATCGACAGACAGAATATCGTTTTTTTAAGGTATGTATCTTACTAATATCGAATTTTACTAATATCGCAATTTTGTGTAGTGTTATGTATTTTATTATGTTGTTTATATGTTTGTTAAACATGTTTTGTAATGTATGTTTGAAAATTTGTAAATTTGTTTACATTTTGCGTTTTAGTATCAGAGCGGGTTGTGGGTCTATAGGGGAATAGGGTGGGAAGTAATTTAATAATAATTAATTAATTAATATATGTTTGTAAATAATTTTAATTAATAATTAATTGGTAATTAATTAATATGAATTAGTTAATTACATTAAATAGAGAATTTTTTTATATATATAATTTTTTTGTTATTGTTAATTAATTAATTGGGAAAAAATTATTAATTAATAAATTCAATTAATTACAGCTAATGTGCTAATATATTTACTTTATTGTTATTGTTAATTAATAATTAATTGGTAATTAAATAATATTAATTATGTAATTAATTATTTAGAGTTAATGTGCTAATATATTTAATGTGTTGTTATTATTAATTAATAATTAATTGGTAATTAAATAATATTAATTATGTAATTAAATTATTTAGAGTTAATGTGCTAATATATTTAATTTTGTGTTATTGTTAAATAATAATTAATTGGTAATTAATAATTATTAAGTGATTAAATGTTTTGATTTATTTATGTGTAGTGGGTTGTGTGTTTATAGGGGTATAGGGTGTGATATAATTAAATGTAATTAATTACAGAGATTGTATTTTTTTTGTGGTATTTATTGTTAATTAATTAGTAATTAATATGTGTTATTTAGTTCATGTATAATTACATCAATTTAGTAATATTAATTAATTGATTAATTGAAATTTATATTAATTGTCTTTTTTATATGTGTAGTGTGTTGTGTGTTAAAGGGGGAGTAGTGTGGGAATTAATTTTTACCCCCATGCTATCCAACGCTTTCCCTACTGTTGCACCCTCTGGAGTGGGAATAGTAATTTTTACCCCTACACAATCCAACGCTTTCCCTACTGTTGCATTCTCTGGAGTGGGAATAGTAATTTTTACCCCTACGCTATCCAACGCTTTCCCTACTGTTGCACCCTCTGGAGTGGGAATAGTAATTTTAACCCCTACGCTATCCAACGCTTTCCCTACTGTTGCACCCTCTAGAGTGGGAATAGTAATTTTTACCCGTACGCTATCCAACGGGGAAACAACCTTTACAACGCAACTTTTACAACACACTACCATTACAACGAAATTTTTACAACGCAAAAACCATTACAACGCATGTGTTTACAACGCATGTTTTTACAATGCAGGTACCTTTACAAAGCATACCATTACAACGTAAGTATAGGTAAGTATATAATTATATTTTAAATTTGATATGTTTTGGTTTTTTCAAGGGGTATTTTTAGGGTTCAGGGTCAGTTTTTGGGTAAAAGGGTATTTTTAGTGTTCAGGGTCAGTTTTCAGTTTTTGGGTAAAGGGGTATTTTTAGGGTTCAGGGTCAGTTTTCAGTTTTTGGGTAAAGGGGTATTTTTAGGGTTCAGGATCAGTTTTCAGTTTTTGGGTAAAGGGGTATTTTTAGGGTTCAGGGTCAGTTTTCAGTTTTTGGGTGAAGGGGTATTTTTAGGGTTCAGGGTCAGTTTTCAGTTTTTGGGTAAAGGGGTATTTTTAGGGTTGAGGCTCAGTTTTCAGTTTTTGGGTAAAGGGGTATTTTTAGGGTTCAGGCTCAGTTTTCAGTTTTTGGGTAAAGGGGTATTTTTAGGGTTCAGGGTCAGTTTTGGGTTTTTGGTATTTTTACGGTTCAGGGTCAGTTTTCAGTTTTTGGGTAAAGGGGTATTTTTAGGTTTCAGGGTCAGTTTTGGGTTTTTGGGGTACAGGGGTATTTTGAGGGTTAAGGGTCAGTTTTGGGTTTTTGGGGTACAGGGTAAAATAAAATAAAATTAAATTTAAATTAAATCAATTAAATGAAATTAAAACAAATTAAATTACATTAAATTATATTAAATTAAATTATATTATTTTCAATCATTTTAAATTAAAAAAATTAATATATTCTTACCAATACTTACGTTGGAATGGTATGCGTTGTAAAGGTACCTGCGTTGTAAAAACATGCGTTGTAAATACATGCGTTGTAATAGTTTTTGCGTTGTAAAAATTTCGTTGTAATGGTATGCGTTGTAAAAGTATGAGTTGTAACGTCATACATCCATCCAATGCTTTCCCTACTGTTGCACCCTCTGGAGTGGGAATAGTAATTTAAACCTACGCTAACTAACGCTTTCCCTACTGTTGCACCCTCTGGAGTGGGAATAGTAATTTTTACCCCTACGCTATCCAACAATTTTCCTACTGTTGCAATATGTGGAGTACGTATATATATTATTTTATATGTAGAGTTTTTAATTTATTTTAAATGTATATGTATTAGTTTTAATTTTTTAATTATGTTTTAATGTTTTTATTTAATATTTGTAAAATTATATGTATTTTAAAATTATTTTTACATTATTATTAATACATTTAAAAAAACGATATTTTTAATTTCGATATTTTTGTACTACGATATTAATTTTTCGATATTTTTGTACTTACCTTTATGAAGATATGACTCCGATATTTTTGATTTCGATATTTTTGTGTCGATATTTTTGTATGTAGATATTCTGTCTGTCGATATTATGTCATACATTCAGTTTCTGTAATGGAATGAGCCATTCATATGTTCAACTGTCGTTGTGGTGCTCAGTTTTCATTTCATGATGTGTGTTTGCAGTTACATTCTTTTAGTTGTTCAGGGGACTTATTGAATGTGTACGTTGTGAGGAGTTCTATGTGCTTCTCGGTTTTATATGTTTAAGGTTTGCATCTAATGATGAACCTTATTTTACAAATGTCAACGTTTTGAAGGGTTTAGTGCTTTTCAGGACCACTTTTGTGCTCTAATGTTTTTAGAGGAGTTCAGTTTGTTGGATGTTTAAAGAACCACAGGTGTTCGCTATGTTTGATTTGTAGAACCACAGGTGTTCACTATGTTTCATTTGTAGAACCACAGGGGTTCGCTATCTTTTATGTTTAGACAGCCGCAGGTTGCTCATTTGTAGAACCACAGGGGTTCGCTATCTTTTATACTTAGAGAGCCGCAGGTTGCTCATTTGTAGAACCACTCGTGTTCGCTATCTTTTATCTATTTATTGAACCACAAAGTGCTCTAAGGTTTAGAGGTGTTCAAATTGTTGAGTGTTTAAAGAGCCGTGATTGCTCATTGATATGAATTATTTTTATGCTCTAATGTTTTAGAGAAATTCACATTTAATTTGTCAAATCCACTCATTTACATTCTGATGGATTTTATGAATTATTTTTATGCTCTAATTTTTTAGAGAAATTTGCATTTAATTTGTCAAATCCACTCATTTCCATTCTGATGGAATTTTTTACCTTGTGGGTGACTGTATTTTCTTTTGTACTTTCACCATTTGATGTTCTATCTCTTTCTTTTACTTTACCAGTATTTTTATTGTATATGTGCTGTATGTTGTTTTATCTATTTTTCTTCTTATCTTGTATTATTTTGTCAAGGGGGAAGATGTGTTGCATCCTGCTTTCATTTCTTCTCTGTCCTTCTTTAGTGTTTGTCATTACTTGCTCAGCAGACAACTATGATGTCACATAGTGTTCCAATTGTATATGCTTGAAAGTAGGGACAGTTACATCTGAGGCTGAGCTGGAGTCCATCTGCTTCTGGCGGGGTTTCCTATTATTGGATCTACTTTATTCTATTTTATCTTCCTGACCTGGATCTTATCTTCAATAAACCTAATCTGTTTTATATACTGGACTTTAAGACATCAATTTGTTACAGATTGCCTGGAACATGTCATGTTTTTACTGACTCATGGTCTACAGCCAATAGGCTGGTGACTTGTCTCCCCACATGGCATAGTCATAATTGGATGATAAATACAAAAGAGGTGTGGGGTAAGGAGTTGTGGAAAGAAATATTGACTAAGTTGACACAAAGTACGGTCACAGTATATCATGTGGATGCCCATTTCTCTATCGATTTGCTTGCCCATTGGTTTAATTCCTTCACAGATGATAAAGCTAACATTCCAGAGGCATAGTGGAGACGCATAATTCTGACTTGGTTGGGATTGCGAGGTGGGCTCACTAGAAGTGTGGACACTTAGGAGAACAGATTTCTAGCTGGTGGGCAGACTAGTGAGGGATACACATTCCTTTAGATTTGATTAAGACTGTGATCTTACAGTGACCTGTCTGTCAGCATACCCGATATAGATCAGTTCCACAGATAGTGAGGGATCGGTTGAGAAGAGGTAAGTTACCAGTGCAGATTTGGCAAATAGTTTACATAGGACCTCTGCCTGTGAGCAGAGGATGTCAATACGTGTGCACGGCTGTGGACACATATGGATTTTTGATAGCTTTTCCATGTAAACGTGCTACTCAAGTAAATACTCTGACAACACTAGACTTGTTGATTTTGTACTGTGGAATTCCATTACAGATGCAAAGTGATAATGGTTCACATTTTAAAGGGAGACTAGTGTAAAATGACTGTGTGCAGCGTAAAAGTGAATGGATTTTTCATATACTCTATTATCCACAGGCTGCGGGTTTGATTGAATGTATGAATGGACTGTTGAAAGAGAAGCTTAAAAAGTTGTCTGATGGTTCATTAAAGAACTGGCGTGAGAATTTGAATGAAGCATTGCAAATTTTAAACAACAGACCTTTGACAAATGCTGAAACCCCTCTGATGAGAATGTTAACACCATCTTTGCAGAATCAGCCTCATGTGGCTACCAATACAATCCTTTATTGGGAAACAATTCCTGGAGCTTTAGCTCCGTACAGAGCAACGCCAGAGTCTGCTGGTCTTGACCTGCATGCCTTGCAAATGTACAGAACCAGACCAAGATATATATCTCTTATTGAATCCGGAATTGCTGTCCAAATACCCCCAGAGCACTTTGGCCTAATTGTGACTCGGTCCGGATTGGCCCTGATAGGCATCCAAGTGCTGGGAGGTGTTATTGATGCAGATTAACAAGGAAAAAATTAAAGTCTTCCTACTGAATAGTGGTGACGCTGATCTGATTATACAACCTGGAGACAGAGTTGTCCAGTTGATAATAATGCCAATATACAGAGGGTTGGTAAAGAAGAAGACTGCCCCAGCCCTCCTGTGCGTGGAGAAGGAGGTTTTGGCTCAACTGATAAAACTCCAGGAGCCAAAGTGTGGGTACAGTCACCCAATAAACCCACGAGAAGGCTGAAGTAATTGCAATGTGCAAAGACAATATAATTCTTGTCATGAAACCTGGCAGGAGAAATGGGACCATGTGCCGGCTGACAAATGTTATTTACGAGAGTGAATAATACCTGTTTTGTTTCCGTTCTCTTAAGATCATTGTGTAGTATGTTGGTGTAACATGTGCGCTCGCTGGACTTCTTTTGGCTTGGTACTCCTGGAGCCGGGAGGGACAAGTGATCCCTTATCGCGAAGTGGCCAGCCGCCTGCGCAAACTGATGATGATGCTGAACCAGAACACTAATGTTTGGGAGCATCTGGCATGAAGAGTGTTGAATCACTCATATTTCTGTATGTCAAATATGAGAAGCATGTTGGATGTGGTCTCAACATGCCTGGTAGCTATAACAACCCCTGCCAGAAATTTGCTACAAATATTTAATGTTACAAACTTGGACGGTGCTGCGGAGGAACATGATATCAGAACTCATTCTTCCCTATATGAATTCTTCATGTCTTATTGTAAATGTAAATGTATACTTGTAAAGCGCACTATTACTCCATCACGCAGTGTCCTGGCGCTGTATACCGCTGGGGAACCCGTCCTGGCTTTCCCTGTGAGATGGTCCCTCCTGGGCACCCCCAAGGTGAAGCCAGGCATCCCCGGTGCTGATAGGGCTGTTGTGGAGATTAAGCAAGCTATTGCCCAGAGTTGCAGAGTGGGACCCATGGTTAGCTTAGGCACCTAGGTGAGAATTATCGAGTCCGCGGACATTGACCCAAGACCCTGCCGCGACGGGAATTGAACCCTGGTCCCGGGCCGACCTCTGCTTCAGGGTCTGCCGCTTCTAACCAGTGAGCCACACTTCTCCACTTATTCTGAAACTGTTGACAGTACTGGAAAGAATATGATGCAGATTATCACTTATAACATCACAGAAGGTGATGTCTGCTATAACATGACTTGTTATCCCACTTCTATTGGGAAATGCGCTGAATTGAAACTACATAGAAATTCGTCAGCCATGTCGTGGCATGAAAAAGATTTGTGTTATCTTCGACGTGATGATATGTGTGCCAAAGTCTGAAATAATATGATATGCCAAGATGTAGTATTAGCTGCTAGCCATTTTCATCACGTATGGCTACCTGTTGGTTGGCTATTTTCTTGTGGCAATGTCACATATTCCTATATGGAAAAACAAACGGGAGAGCAAGGGATCGTGTTCACTCCAGGTGAACAGAGAGTACTCCTGTTCCCCTGATCAAGGAGTAAATTAAACAAAAAGAGGAGTACCACCAAAAGAAAACAATAGATTTCCTAATGGGGTGTTTTGACTGACAAAAGGAAAGGATTCATCCTTTTGTAAAAAAACCCTCACTCACCACCCTAGTGGTGACATGCTTCATCATCGGGGCCCATCCTGGTGGCCTAGTGTCACCAGGGTGTGCTACAACACCTGAAGTACAGTGGAGCAGGTTGTGAATGTAAGTGCAAAAAAAGATGTTAAAAATTGTCCTGGTTTAACTTACAGAAAATATGAATTTTATTTTGAAGCAACTGGACAATATAAAAAAAGGGTGGTGAGATACTGTGAGGGTAGTTACGGCCAAAGTATCTCTATATGTGTATTGGTCTACATCTTTCTACCTTACGTGGGAAGTGCCAGGTATTCATCAGGACCATGAACAAGTCCTAGTTCCTCGTGTACCTATTAGCAAAAATCGCTAATGGTGGGATGCTCAGTCAAAAGTGGTTGAGCATGTGTAGTAAAAAGCAAAAGACCTGTGGAGAAGAGAGAAAACAAACAAATATCAGGCGTGATCAGTCTTACATGCCTGTTACGTCGTGCTGTGTCTCTGTGCTTTCATGCTTCATACCACTGTCAATAGGAAAACTTTGCGTGATTAAACGTGCTGATCGGGTGCCCGTGGAGGGCTTATTGTTGTGCCAGTACATGTATGCTTATCAATAGGTGCGTGCTCAGTTGCATGCACTATATTTATTATATTTATTGCAATCTCGCTCATTCCTGCAGATGCATAGAGGCGCGATTTCTTATTCTTTTAACCCCGCTATGGTGGTCGGGATAATCGTTGTGCAAAGTTTGCCCTAAGAAATCGAAATGACACACAAGGACTAACAAACAAGTAACATTGAAAGACACACAGGTAAATCATGGAGGGGAGAGGCTTACTATTTTTATAATGTCAATTGCTTCGGCGGGCAGGGGGTAGTCTCATTACCCAGTGAAACGTGTTCTGTAATAACATGGAGACAACTGATGGTGAGAGACGGATCCGCTAATGACCGTGAAACGTGGTCTTTACCAGAATCGGTAAAGAAGAGAGGGGAAGAGTTCTGTGGAAAAAATCGGCGGAACCGGTTCGTTTTACTTACAGTTATGTTGTGACGGACGAGGCCAAATGCCTACATCTACCTTCCGCTGCTCTGCCGGTAGGCCTGGGATGATTAAAGTAAAGCTGCCGGCTTCCGGGCAGGGCGCGGTTGGTGTCACGTGGGGCCGTTGTCCTGGAAACCAGAATGTTATCGAGGACCACGAGAGTCGCGAGACGCCAATCTGACTAGAAAAGTTACCTGCTTCCGCGTAGGGCGGGGTTAGATGTCACATGGGACGCAACCTTGGAGACAGGGTTGATGCCGGGTGCTACGGGAGCCGCGAGAGCCGCGAAGGCTAGACGGGCATAGGAAAAAGCTGAAGTCTGGTTTGCGAATACCAGTGGAGGATGGTAAACAGCTGTGGTGTGCCACATCACGATATGACAAAAATATATTAAAGAATCATGTTAACTATGCCAATGGGAAATAGTCCAGTGAAGCAAGTGACATTGATCATCCCAAATGTGGGATGGTCTGAGCATCGGGTGGGGGCTTCAAAAAAGGGGGGGTCCACGGATAATGGAACAGGCAGCCCTAGTTGGGGGCGGGGGGAGGCGGGGGAGGGTGGATATTGATACTGGATTCATTATTCCTCTATTGTTATACTCCGGTAATGGGACATGGATTATGAAATATGGGAGTTAGTCACAGGAGTGTGAGATCAGGATGGAGAGTTAGAGAGAATTCAGGGTAGGTAGTTATTCTGAAATCAGTTCAATCGGTTCTGGAAGGTGGATTTGTTATTTTAAGACTGAGGCCCAAGGAATGTTGTCGTTCAGGCCTATTTTATGTGTCGAAAGCCTGTAGATCCATCGTTGCTCTTTTTCGAACAGAGCAACATTGGGACCTGCTTGTATTTGTTCGATCACTGTCCATCCCACTCTATTTAACATCCTTATGACCCCTCTGGCGACATTGGCGGAGTCCTATGGGGCCCGGATCGTCTCTTATGCTGACGACACTCAGCTCCTTTTTACTTGTCGTAAGAGCGAAGAGTTCGATGGAGAAAGGATCCGTGAGTGCCTTGGGGCTGTTTTTAGCTGGTTTTCACATAACAGCCTCAAGTGCAACTCGGACAAATCCGAAATACTATTCTTCGGATGCCCATCAGAACCAGATTGGCAAGGATGGTGGCCAGCCGACATGTTCCCTCCCACACAGTCCTCTAAGTGGGCCAAGAACCTGGGAGTTAAAATTGACAACGAGCTTTCGCTCAAATCCCAGGTTTCCACTCTTACGGGAACATGTTTTGGGATTCTCAGAATGTTGCGCAAGTTTTTTCCCCTTCTTTCGGAGCAACATCGGAGGATCACTGTTCAGGCCCTTATAGGGTCCAGATTGGACTATGCCAATGTCCTATATCTGGGCCTGCCTGAATATCTCCTCCAACGTCTGCAGGTCACCCAGAACGCTGCTGCGCGTGCCATTTTTGGCCTTCATCGCCGCACTAGCGCCTCTAATCTCCTTGTATCCCTCCACTGGCTTCCGGTGCGGAAGAGGATACTGTTTAAGGCCATGACTCTTGCCCATAAGGCCTTGCATGGCAATGGCGCCAAGTATCTCCAGAGGAGGCTGGACTTCTATCGACCTGCACGTTCCCTCAGGTCAGAAGCCTTGGCTTTGGCTCGGGTACCACGCATTAAAAAGGCTCGGCTAGGCGGCCGGTCTTTTAGCCTCCTTGCTCCTCAGCTATGGAACTCGTTACCGTTGTCCCTGCGAAACACCTCAAATCTGCTTGTCTTCAGGAAAGACTTGAAAACCTGGTTGTTTGCTGGATAATTTCTTCCCTTCTTTGGGCCTCTTTCTGTTATTGTTATGTCTCTTGCTCTTTTCCATGGTCTGGAGCTCAAAGCGCCGGGACACTCCTTTGGAGTAGCCGTTGCGCTATAAAAGTCCCATTTTAACATTAACATTTTTAACATTAACATTAACATTTCATGTCGTTAGGGGTATGATGTACCGCCAGGAAATGGTCTGTGAGTCTTGTGATGTTTTTCTTACATCGGATCGTACTTCGATGTTCACTGATACGCTGCTTCACCTTGCGTGTGGTCATGCCTATGTACGGTTTGCCACACGTACATTTGATCATATATACCACGTTGCAGCTGTTACAGTTCGTGTGTGATCTCTGTTCCCAAACTCTGCCTTCTTCTAGATTGAGGATCTTGGCGTTTTCAGTGAGATGGAAAACACTGCAATCCCCGCATTTGGAATGTCCTGTGACGGGTGGAAGTCCCCAGATCTGTGTAATGTTGGAATTGGTGTTGGTTGTTGTTGTCTTGGGTCTGGTATTTACTAGACTGTCTTTGAGGCTCTGTGCTTTTTTGTATGAGAAAAGGGGCTTATCCCATTAAAATTTACCAGAATTGAGAATGGACTAATGTTTGTTTATACTTTTACTCACTTGATTAGATATTGCGTTGTAGGTGGTAACGCACGTGAGAGGTGTTGTCTCGTTCTCTTTCGGTTTCTCTTCAAGCAGGGCTTGCCTGGGCTGGTTCCTTGCCCTCTTCTGGCATTTATTGATGATTTTAGATGGATATCCTCGATGTTTGAGTTTCTTGGTGAGGTCCTTCGCTTGGTTTTTATAATCTGCCAGTTTGCTACAATTCCTGCGTAGTCGCAGGTATTGTCCATAGGGGAGGTTTTCCCTGAGTGGGTGAAAGCTTTCATACCTCAAAAGATTGTTTTTTGCTGTCGGCTTGAAGTGAGTTTTGTCGTCAAGGTGTCGTTTTCCCTATTGATCTCAATGTCCAAAAAGACCATCCTGTCCCTGTCATGGCAATGCGTGAACCGCAGGTGTGGGTCGCAGGTGTTGATCCAAGTTATGAATGCCATTAGCGTCTCTTGTAGGCCTTGCCAGATTGTCAGGATGTCGTCTATATATCTTCGCCAGAATTTGATGTGATTAATATAGGGATTGTCAGTGGACAATCCCTATATTTTGTGTTTTGCTCCTGGTGTTGCTGCCTACTGGGTCTTCTTCCTCCCAGTGGACATTGTTCCCTTGTTTGTTGCGTCCTCTTCTGCGCCTGCCTGTGTTGGAAAAAGGAGGACGGAATTGGTTTTGTTGGAAGGGGAATTGTTGAAATGGTGGTTGCCATCCGTATATTGGGAACTGCTGTGGTTGCTGGAATGGGTTTTGAAAGGGAGGGTGGCTATATTGTGGCCATTGATAGTGTCCTCTATAGCCGCCTCGCTGTCTTTGTCTCGGGGTCCCATTCCCGGATCCTCCACTGCTATTCGAGGTGTTGGAGGTGTTGCTTGAAGCGTCAGAATCTGGGTCTGGTGTTGTAGGAGCTTTGTAGCCTGCGTCTGAGTATGGGTATGCCTTCACAAAAGAGAATTTTTTGAGGTCTTTTTGGAATTTGTGCACTTTTTGTTACGTAAGATTGTCTCTATATTCATTGATCTCTTTGTTGAGGTCATCCAGTTTCTTCTTGTATCCTGTAATGCTGGCTTTTATTTGGGTTTCAGTGACTTGTATCTCTATCTGGATTTTTTCTAATAGACGTAGTGCTGTTTTTAGAATCAATATAATCCAATCGTGTGTTCAGTGCCATGCAATGAGGGCCCAGTCTTTTTTGAACTCTGGGTCATCTAGGAAAATACGAGGGGCATTAGTAACTAGTAGACCCTGTGGGGCTATGTTGTTGGTTACGTACTCTTTGAGTATTGTCCCATGTAGTATGGTTCTGATTCGGTTTCGTTTCATTTCAGACAGTTTGTCCCAGTCTGAAGTTTGCGAGATGGTGTTGCTGATGTTGGCATCCGCAAATACAGTGAGATTGCTCATAATGGAGTCTATCTCCTCCGTTGAATAGGATAAGCCTGGGTTCTCCGCCATGTTTGCAGTGTGTGTCTTCTGTAGTGTCACAGATAAAAATAGCTTTGTGCATGGGCGTCCGCAGGGGGGAACAAGAGGGGGCGCTTGCCCCCCCCTGGATCCAGGCCCGGTTCTAGAGGATGGGCCCACATACCTGGGCCGACTTTCCTGCTGGGGTGACACCTGAAAGGCTGCTACAGCCCGAGTGTGAGTCCCAGCAGGTTACAGAGTCAGCCGTTCCAATGTCATGGGCAGCATGACAATGGGCCGGCAGAGGAGACACAGCATGTAGCATCTCCCCCCATACCAGGCCTCGGGAGATGACATTGAGTTCTTGGGGAGCTGCTGATGCTTTCAGGCAGCACAATTAGCAGGGGCTGTGAGCTTTTGTCCCTCACAGCAGGCCACAACGATCAAATAAAAAGCTCAGGGGTATGGGTGGGGGCGTTGTTTGGGTAGCGGGGTTAGTGCCAACATTCTTAGTTTAAAAACTGTGAAGTGACAGACCGGATTGAAATTGAAAATTTCATTCTCATGAATTTGTGCAATGGGGAGAGTGCTGTATACAGCTAAGAGTGAAAATACTCCGGAAAAAACACTAAGGACTGAAATAACTACATTTAAAGAACAATATGACTAAAAATGAAAAAAAAATGAAAATTCGATGTTGACAATGTTGTAGTGGAAAAATGTAACTAACCCTCCATGTTGAGGCTAAGGGAGACGTAAGAGCAGAGGAGAGTTAAAAGAGAGAGACAGAGCCAAAAGGAAAAATAAGAGACGGAGTGGGGAGTAGAGACAAACGGAGAGGGGGAGAGGAAAGAGGGAGAAATGATTGACGAGAGAAGATAGTGAAAGAGGCGAGGGGGGGACATTATTATAGATAAGCATAATGAGGCTGGGAGACGGAGGGAGACAGAGAGCGACAGACAGAGGGAGACAGACAGAGGGAAGGGGGCAAAAGAGGGAAGGGGGCGACATAGGGAGGGAGACAGACAGACAGGGAGACAGATAGAGGGAGATACAGGGTGGGAGACAGACAGAGACAGAGAGAGGAAGAGAGACCGAGAGAGAGGGAAAGAGAGGGAGACCGAGAGAGAGAGACCGAGAGAGGGAGACCGAGAGAGAGGGAGACCGAGAGGGAGGGAGACAGAGAGGGAGAGAGACAGAGAGGGAGACAGAGGGAGGGAGACTGAGGGAGGGAGACTGCGGGATGGAGACTGAGGGAGGGAGACTGAGGGAGGGAGACAGAGACAGACAGAGGGAGACAGAGAGAGAGTGAGACAGATAGGGCAGGGGACAGATAGGGCGGGGACAGAGGGAGAGAGACAGAGGGCAATAGACAGAGGGAGGGGGGCGATAGAGGGAGGGAGAGAGACAGACAGAGAGAGGAGACAGAGAGAGAGAGGGAGACAGAGAGAGAGGGAAACACAGAGAGAGGAAGACAGAGCGAGGAAGACAGAGAGAGGGAGACAGAGAGAGGGAGACAGAGGGAGGGAGACAGGGAGGGAGGGGCACAAAAGGGGGGAGACAGAGGGAGGTAGACAGAGGGAGGGAGACTGAGGGAGGGAGACTGAGGGAGGGAGACTGAGGGAGGGAGACAGGGAGGGAGGGACACAAAAGGGAGGGAGACAGAGGGAGGGAGACAGAGGGAGGGAGGCATAGCGTGGGAGGCAGAGGGCGGGAGGCAGAGGGAGACAGAGGGAGGGAGACAGAGGGTAGGGAGGGAGACAGAGGGAGGAAGACTGAGGGAGGGAGACTGAGGGAGACAGAGAGAGGGAGACGGATAGGGCAGGGGACAGATAGGGTGGGGGACAGAGAGAGAGAGAGAGAGAGAGAGAGAGAGAGAGAGAGAGAGAGAGAGAGGGAGGGAGACAGATGGAGGGAGACAGGGCAACAGAAAGAGGGAGGGGGCAACAGAGGGAGGGACACAGACAGGGAGACAGATAAAGGCAGACAGACAGAGACAAACAGAGGAAGGGAGACAAACAGAGAGAGGGAGACAGACAGAGGCAGGGAGACAGAGGGAGGCAGAGGGAGACATAGAGAGAGGGAGACAGAGAGGGAGGGAGGGAGACAGAGAAGGAGGGAGAAAGATGGAGGGAGACAGAGGGAGGCAGACAGAGGGAGGGAGACAGACGGAGGGAGGGGGGCGATAGAGGGAGGGAGACAGACCGGGTGTAACAACTGTGTTTTTAGAATAGGTAGCTCACCAACCGTGGCTAACCCAGTCGTCACGCAAACACACTCTTCTCAGGTTACTATTTACAAGATGTTTGGAGGACTTGCCTGAGAAGGTGATTATTAGCTATTTACAAGCCTATACAATTAAAACTACTCTCATGTTTTATCCTATATTTACCTCATCTTATTCAACTTCACGTCCCCCGAGTTAGTGGATTCGAGTCTCCCGACTATTCCTCGTTTAACGTCCGGCGACTTAGCGGATTCGAGTCTCCCGACAATTCCTCGTTTAACGTCCGGCGACTTAGCGGATTCGAGTCACCCGACTATTCCTCGTTTAACGTCCGGCAACTTATTTAATTATTATTATTCTCGGTTAACGTCCGGCGACTTAGTCCCTAACTCTTAGGATCAATATTATCTACACTTCCCCCTGATAAACCTGTTGTCTCCCAGTAGGGTGTCCTATAGGGGTCGGCGATACACTTAAGGTGCACCGACGATATTTACTATTCTTAATTTAGATAAGAGCTGTCTAATTATTTCAATTGGGAGTTCTTTCCTGTCTTAAACTACCCAGTCTTCCATTTCTCAGTTACCTGCTAGAAGGGTCTCCCTCAACCTTCTAGTTAACAGCACCTGGTTGAAAAGAAAGGTTAGTCCTGTCATGGAAACAACACTCAAATATATGTCTTGGACATTATATCTTTATTCTACAATTACACATAATAGCATTAGCAGTTTAGACATAGTTAACATTAGTCACCATCTACAACCTAAAAGGGAGGAAAAGAAATGATTATGTATCTTTATTCTACACTAACTCAGAACGCCTCACCTTAAACGTGCGTGTTTCCATCTCAGCAGCAGAGCTGATCCCTCTCTCTCAGGTCTTCACTCGCTCGGGACTCTGCTCTCCCACTATGGCTCACGAATACACGTCTGCACCGCTACACCTCGTCTACGCTGCCTTGGTTCCGAAACTCGAACCCTCTTCTGGACTCAGTCTCTGTCTCTACCACTCCGGTATGTTGACCTTACAGGATTCTTGATCTCTTCCTCCTCTTTGTTATAAGCTAGCAATTAATCACCAGCTCTTTGACCAACTGCATCGGTCTGCTCCACACGTTACTCTCTCTCTGTCTGCTACTTGCCCTTTGATAATATATCTCTCCCTTTCTCTATGGAAATTTCCAGTCTTAGGCCGACTCCCACCGAATTCCTGTACCAGTCTCTGGCTTCTCACGCCTTCCGCAGTGGCCACCTGCATGTTGCGTCTTCCACCAAAGAGCAAAATACATTCCTTCAATAAGGGCCGGTCTTGACCGGTTCCTCACTAGCGAACATCAGAGTAAACTCTAAACATTACCTTTACTCTGCAAGCACCTCGGACAGACGAGGCAGCTATCTAAAATGGATGAGACAGCCATACAAAATGGCTGTCCTATGGTTTTCGGGCCTCAGGCCTGACTAACGGGAAAAAGGCACTAAACCCTGTCAAAGCACATAGCTAAGCCCTATGAATGAACGAAGATGTTACTAAGGCTGAAATGGTAGTAGATTATAGTCACTATTAGTCTAAGAATAGGCTAGAAATTACCCTGGCGTTACACCGGGAGAGAGACAGACAGAGGGAGGGAGACAGACAGAGGGAGGGAGACAGAGAGAGAGGGAAACACAGAGAAAGGAAGACAGTGCGAGGAAGACAGACAGAGGGAGACAGAGAGAGGGAGACAGAGAGAGGGAGACACAGGGAGGGAGACAGGGAGGGAGGGGCACAAAAGGGGGGGAGACAGAGGGATGGAGACAGAGGGAGGGAAACAGAGGGAGGGAGACTGAGGGAGGGAGACTGAGGGAGGGAGACAGTGAGGGAGGGACACAAAAGGGAGGGAGACAGAGGGAGGGAGACAGAGGGAGGGAGACTGAGGGAGGGAGACAGAGGGAGGGAGATAGAGGGAGGCAGGGGGAGGGAGGCAGGGAGAGGGAGGCAGGGGGAGGGAGGCAGAGGAAGGGAGGCAGAGGGAGGGAGACAGACAGAGGGCCACAGAGGTCCACAGACAGAGGGCCACAGACAGAGGGAGGGAGACAGAGGGAGGGAGACAGAGGGAGACAGAAGGAGGGAGACAGAAGGAGGGAGACAGAGGGAGGGAGACAGAGGGAGGGAGACAGAGGGAGGGAGAGGGAGGAAGGGAGACAAAGGGAGTGAGACAAGGAGACAGAGGGAGGGAGACTGAGAGAGGGAGGGAGACAGAGGGAGGGAGACAGAGGGAGGGAGACAGAGGGAGAAAGACAGAGATAGAGACAGGGAGATAGAGGGAGGGAGACAGACGAAGGGAGACAGACAGAGGGAGAAAGAAAAACAAAGGGCGATGGACAGATAGAGGGCGACAGACAGAGAGAGGGCGACAGACAGAGGGAGGGAGGCAGAGGGAGGGAGACAGAGGGAGGGAGACTGAGGGAGGGAGACTGAAGGAGGGAGACAGGGAGGGAGGGACACAAAAGGGAGGGAGACAGAGAGAGGGAGACAGAGGGAGGGAGACAGAGGGAGGGAGATAGAGGGAGGCAGGGGGAGGGAGGCAGGGGGAGGGAGGCAGGGGGATTGAGGCAGAGGAAGGGAGGCAGAGGGAGGGAGAAAGCCAGAGGGCCACAGACAGAGGGCCACAGACAGAGGGCCACAGACAGAGGGAGGGAGACAGAGGTGTAGTGTAGGTCCTATTATCCCAATAGGCTCTGCGCATTGGAATAATACCTTCAATAGTATAGACCTAGACCAGACGTTAACTAGGTCTTCTACTGTCGATATTAGACTTAAAGTTTTGGGTTTGCCAGCTAGCTCAGAGTTCACTAGAAACTTTCTCGAATAGGCAAGGAGGAGTTGAACCTCCCTGGATAGACAAGAAGGGATTTAGTTTCTGACAACCATAGAACATGACAACTTTGCTCTCCCCTAATCAAGAGTGTATCTCTAGAGTCGTGTGAAAACAAAAGACAACTTATTTTACTCAGTCAGTACGTGCATTCTTAGTTTCACCAGATTGTAGAGAAAAGGAAGAGACGGGCGTGTTCAATAAAAGATGTTGTTTATTGATCAGTCTCTTTTCTCGTACAAGAGAAATGGATCGATATTATCGCAATACTTATGGTTAAGTAAAGTGCATACAATAAAAGCAGAATTATGAAATAATACTGTAAAAGCATTGATATGGTTTCTAAGCCATATGCTAGTTAAAATGGATAAAATAGATACATACATATATACATTTGACTAATCGTACTCAACTGGTGCTTCTAACCACTGAGGAAAATTGAATTTTGCCTTGCCATGTGTGCCTACGTGTTCCCCATCCTATGTAATATGTGCATGATCAATATGCATATATCCCCCTATGACCGATTAAAGACGCAATTATAGTTGTGTCCAACGTTAGTATGCCAGTTTCCAGTCCCTGTTAAAGCAACGAGTATTAGGCCTATGTTGCCAACGTTTTTCATTGTGCACGTTAATTCATTGAATTGTCCCCGTTTCTAGGCCTTAAAGGGCCCGGACACCAGATTCAAGCTCCAGTTTCCTGAACCCACTCCGAGGAGCGATGCAGCCCCCACCTGCATCCCTGACCCTTCGCTTACTTCCTGCCGCGCAGCGTGGTGCCCGGCCTGGCTCTGCCTGCCTGCCAAGAATATGTTATGCCTACAGTTATCAGTTCAGCTCTCCGTCTTCACATTCCTAAGCTAACGAACCGCATAAACATCTCCAGTTATAGTCTAGTCTTTCTGTCTCCATGCAAGAGAACTACTGTATTAATATCCATAGAAGATTCATAGCACACGCAATACATGAAGAATATATGCCCTGCACCAGCCTTAGTGTCCAGTAGCCTTTGCTCTGATAACTTTAGATTCTATCAACATGTACTCCAAACACCAGATACCAGATATGCTATAGGTACATGTCGTCCTGACATCGCAGACTTTAGTCTCCTCTTCTAGCACAGAAGTCAGAGCCCCCAGTTCCCCCAGTTACACGTCATGGCCCGTTTGCGCGCACCACTAGGTTAAAGGTTCCAGCTGCCCAGGTAACCCCCTCCATGTATCCACCCATTTATGACACTTCTGTGACGTTCTCATCACATGTCTTTGTGCACGCCTTCTTTTTACGCCCATGTGTTCTTATCTTCCGTTTGTCACTTGTTACGCCTACTGTATGCAATGTAATTGTAGTGTTTTACTATATATATCATGTACTGTTGATGAAACGTTGCAGCTGCCATTCCATGCCATTCTATTTCAGGCTGTTCCGATCCTGTCCCTTCCCTTGTGCCTGATTAAAGCCTGTTCAACTCAGATACCCCGGATCCTGCCTCTTATTTATTGAGCTATCTGTTTATTGAATGCATAGAAAAATAGTACCGGTAATTAATTATTTATTTACCACATAATGGCGCCCGAATAGGGACATGCCCTTTCCCCACGCGCCGGCGATGTAACGCAGGCCCCCTGACCCTTCTACAGCCGTGACGGAACCACTACTGCGCACCGACAGATATTTCTGCTCGAGTCTCCCTCAGGCCCACGGAGGAGACGGAGACTGCGGTCCGGCATCCAGACGAGGCGGTGAGGAATGCGGTTCGTCCCGACCAGAGCCCAAGCCGAGAGAGCAAGGTCCGAGGTATCCGGAGGCCCACCTGTTTCCGAAGCACCGAAGTTCGAAGCGCGTAGTAGTAACCAGACGTCGTAGCAGTCCAGTCCAGTCCGAGGCCTTCAGTTTCTGCTTCCCGGTGAGTACCGTTGCGGGGGAAGTATCTAGACAGGTTCATTAGTTTGTCCCTGGTCCGATGGGTTTGGGTACACAGATCCAGTCCGAAGTATTCACCTAGGTGGATACGGTATGACGTGTCTCTTTATGAGACCGGTATGTTCTGTACTGTTTTAGCAGTGCATCCAGTAATTCTAGTAAGTCCGTTCTCGAGAAATTCAAGTATGTTTTCAGTGTATCAGGTAGTATTCTGTTCGAACTGTTATTAATGTATTTTTTATGTCGTGGTATGAGTGATTTGTTTGCCATTTCATTACTGTGATTATTGTGTATTGTGTTTAGTTCAAGTACGACTCGATTATGCCTCTGTTTTCGAAATTACGTCAGATAAAAACCAGAAAAGGGTTACTCGAAGAATCAGTTCCTGTCCCTCCTAGGGACAGTCCTGGACACTTTATGTATTACAAGCATGGCTTAAATGCCATATTATATCTAGACTTATGGGTGGATTATACAAAGGATCTTGAAGAGAAATATAGATGGCCTGTAACAGGTACATGGGATGCCGAGTGCATCATGCGAGTAGAAGAAGCATTATGGAAAAATAAGGCTAGACAGTCCCAGAAAGATGCCATCGAGTTATGGCGCAAAGAATCTCATAAAAGAACCGAAAAAGAATTCAGAAAAGCAGAGTTAAGTAGGGAATCCTCAGAAAAAGCCCAAGAGAGGGAACTTCTAGAAGAAGGTGAACGAGTTAGAGCAGAATAGTCAGACAGACAGAGAAATGCCCTTATTAAAGGTATGTATCCTCTTCTTGCCGAGGGTTTGCCGAAGGCAACCCCGGAAGCACCCTGTAATTTACCGCCACCATTGGTCCCGATTAAGCTACGTCATAAACCGACTGCAGCTGAAATTTTTCTTTCGTCCTATTTGGACGATACAGTCCCAGCATATGCAAATCCTATTCCGCCTGCTCACCCTCAGCACCCTGTTAATAATGTAATTCCTGTTCCTCCAGCCACTGGTCCCGGGGACCACGTTAATGTGCCAGTACCCCCGGACCAGCCCACATTAGGTGTGCCCGTTTTGCCAGTCACTTTACCAGCACGTACAGTATTAACTGACGATTCCAGTTCAGGAGGAGCGGGGGGAGGTGCTCCTATCACCCCGCCTCAAGTAAGACGACTGACGCCGAGAGAAGCAGCGTTACAGCGTACGCCAAAAGTGGCTACATACGCAGACCTCAAGCGACATCTTACGGACTGCATATATGATTCAGTTCCAGGCGAAGATCACATGATATTATATTCAGTACGTTTAAGACGAGTTGCCAACTTTTTGGCCACCCTGCCTGACATGAAAGAACATCTAGACAGAATATATCATTTCGTCCTCCGTACAGGAGAGAATCCAGGAAGTATTCACGAAGCTATGGCACACAGGAAAGCCGAGATTCAAAATATGATTTTACAGTTCTTGATTAACTGTTTAATAAGAGAGCAGGATTATCCTGATAAAGACAAAGACGAGATGAAAGGCCTGACTAGGTGGAGTGACAATATAGCCGAGGGAAAACACAAGACGCAAGGTAGTATAGAAAGTATGTACAGGAAAATTCGTAAGGAAATTATAAGTATACACCAGAAGGAGGAAGCAAAAAGAGCAACCGAGAAAGAGAATGACTCTTCAAGTGAAGAGGTAGACAGCGAGAATCCCGCCAGAATAGCGTATGTAGGTAGAACTAGATTTTCCGACAGACATTCACGTCTAGATTACAAGAAAGTTTTTCCTCCTCCCGTACCAGAGCAGTGTTCTCTTGAACAAGTATTCCAGGCCACCGATAAAATTCTGAAACTACGAATAGGTCATAGTGAGCTTAGTACCATGCATGAACAAGAACTAGCCCGATCAGCCGTTCGATGGACTAGTGATTCTACCACGTTTCCAGATGAAATAGTGGCCCAAACGTTTCTGAAACTGCCCCCAGCCGAGCAGCGTCTGGTGGGTACGTATATGATCCAGCACCTCATTACATTGTATGAGGATCAGCATTCTGATCCAGGTCCTTTACATGATGTACTAAACGAGTTACTCCTAAACAGATGGAAAGGTCTAGGTACCGATTTAATTAGTGTCATATTAGAACAGCGCCACAAATACAGATCATTCCTGAATCCACATTTTGTTCCTGTTCCACCCCCAGTAAGAAAATCATTCTACATAGACAGACAGAATCCGTTGCGAGAAGTACATCCAGTTAAGGGAGAGGGGGGTGATCTAGAACGAGTATTTGTTTACACCCCTATCATGAAAATAGAACTTCTAGAAATGAAAAAGTTAATACCCTGTCACGATAAAGATCCAGCAGGGTTCCACCGTGAATTAAAGGACATGCTCCGTATGGGAGAATACACGTATCCGGATATCATCAAAATGTTAAAGGTCCTGTTGCCTGCGGGCATATATGAAAAACTCAAAGAAAAAGAATGGGAGGTGGGAGAGAAAAAGATAGATTGGACAGCATTAGAGGCTGAAGATAACACACGAGTTCCAGGTACCGGTCTTGGGGAAAAAGCTAAGGCATTGCCCGAATTGTTAATACAAGTCTTGCCAAGATTACTAGCCACGAAAAAGGAAGACTGGGATGCCATCTCAGCCTGTAAACAGAAACAAGACGAAGACACTAGTGATTTTTATTCGAGATTTGAGAAATGTTTCATTATAAATAGTGGTCTGAAAACAAGTAGTGAATCGTATCCACATCTTTTTGTTACCAAACTAGTTGAGAATTCTTTACCACAAGTTAAAAATCGAGTACTGAAAGTTGAAAGTACCTGGCAAGCTAATACTCCGTCACAAATGCTCCAGATGCTACAGTATCACCAGAACAGAATTAGGGAGGAGCAGGAACATGAAAGGAGACGTATGAAAGACACGAAAATGAAAGTACTAGTTGCCCAGTCTGTTCCACAAGACAGTCAGAAGAGGGGTCCGAATCAAACTAGTCATTCTACAGCTCCTGTTAAAGGGACCTGCAATTACTGTAAACAGCCAGGTCATTACATAAACGAATGTGCAGTTCTGAAACACAACATAGCTACTGGTAAAACGAAAGAGAGACCACGTGCACCTAGACAAGAACAAGCTCCGCAGAATTCCCAGCCACCGCAGAACGCACAACAGACAGTTACAGTACCGCAGCCTATAGCTGCCACACAACACGTTACACAGCAGATGTACCAGTATGCACAGTCAGAATATCCGGACTATCAGCAGTATTCATGAAACAGCCTAGAGAGGGAGGTTGGCTTGCCTCTCATCGAGATACCTGTAGATCAAGAGGGTCCCTATGTACACAGTCAAGTATTAGGGAAAGACAGAAAGTTTCTGATTGATACAGGGGCAAGCAGGACTACCATCAGTCATGACGAGGTTCCAGGGGCTCCACTCTCAGGCTCTAGAAATGTTTCCCTTGGATTTTCAGGAAAGCCTATTGTTAATGAAATATCGAAACCAGTTTCCCTAGAAGTTGGTCCATTGTCCCGAACTACAGACTTGTTACTTACGAAATCATGCCCAGAAAATTTACTAGGCATCAAGACATTGAAAGAATTAGGAGCAGTTATATGCTGTTCCCCAGAAGGAGTGCGATTGTTTTTGCGAGATTTTAAAGGTCATTATGTATTACGTGATTTTGATCCAAGATTATTGAATGTACCTCAGCATTTATGGGCGCAAGGTCCAACTGATGTAGGTTGTATGCACATTACACCCTATCGTGTTACTCTGAAGCAAGGGGTTGTATTACCACGAATCCGACAGTACAAATTGCCACCTGAGGCTGTAGCAGCCTTATCAAAAATTATTGACGAGCTCATTGCTCAAGGAGTAGTTGTAGAAACTGACTCCAATGTATGTAATTCTCCTATCATCCCGATTCTAAAACGTACTGATCCCAATGCACCTCCAGTTTATCGATTAGTGATTGACCTTCGAGAACTTAATAAATGTATCATACCCCAGTACCCTGTGGTTCCAGATATCTCTTCCCTATTGACAGCTATTGATTCCGAAGCAGAGTTCTTTACTGTTATTGATCTCAAGAACGCATTCTTTAGTGTCCCTATTCATCCAGACAGTCAGTTTCTTTTCGGATTCTGTTTAAATGGAAGAAGCTATAAATTTACACGAGCTCCTCAAGGTTTCACAGAAAGTCCTAGCATTTACAGTCAAGCACTTAAAAGACAGCTAGACAATATTCATATGCCAACTGACACTGCCCTGCTCCAGTATGTCGATGATCTATTGATCACAGCCCGTTCTGAACGTGACTGCGAACGTGCGTCACTTACAGTCTTGTATTTCCTGGCCGAGATGGGGCACAAGGTGTCCCCTTCGAAACTGCAATTCTGTGTCCAGCAAGTGGTCTACCTTGGACACTTACTGTCCAAGAGGGGTAGGCAGTTGACACCAGACCGTATCCAGTTAATAGCACATCTTCCACAACCCAAGACTCAGAAGGAGGTGCGAGCTTTTATCGGCCTCACTTCTTATTGCAGACAATGGATTCCTCAGTACGCATATCTAGCCAAGCCACTGATACAGTTAACGACGCAGGAGGCAGCCACATCGACTGTCCTCCCTTGGACCCAAGAACATACACTTGTTTTCAATGAGTTGAAGAAAGCTTTATGCCAAGCACCTGTTCTAGCAACACCAAACTACAGTAAGCCCTTTTACACTTTTTGTCACTGAACGTGATGGTACTGCATTATCTGTTCTCACACAAGATCAAGCAGGACAATACAAGCCCTGTGCTTATTTTTCTAGCACATTAGATCCAGTAGCCCAGGCTCTACCTGCGTGCCTCAAGTCAGTTGCAGCCACAGCTCTAGCTATCAGACAGAGTGATTCCATAGTGTTAGGACACTCCCTGACAGTACAAGTTCCACACTCCGTGGAAGTTCTTTTAAACCGAACACAGACTCAACACTTGACAATTGCACGTTTAACAGGATATGAACTGACATTGTTTCAGCCACACATAGAAATCAGACGCTGCAACATTTTAAATCCAGCTACACTGTTACCCTCAGTTACTTCAAATCCTGCCACACATGACTGTGTGGAAGTTGTTAACACCATGACAAAGCCAAGACAAGACTTGACAGACATTGCATTACCTGATCCCTACCTGACACTTTATGTGGATGGTTCATGTATGAGGACAAGTACAGGAGAACTAGTAGCCGCGTATGCAGTGACTACTGAAACTGAAGTTATAGAAACACATCGTATTGACACCCTGTCCGCTCAAGCAGCAGAGCTCGTCGCTCTGACTCAAGCCTGCATACGAGCCAAGAACCTGAAAGTAAACATATACACAGATTCACGTTATGCATTCGGAGTCGTACACGACTTTGGAGTACTCTGGCAAGAGAGAGGTTTCATGACTTCTCATGGAACCAAGATTCAGCATGGCCCCCTCATTCAAGCTCTGTTAGATGCAATACATTTACCGACAGCTATCGCTATCATGAAGTGCAAGGCACATACGAAAGTCACTGACATCATTTCCCAGGGTAACGACCTGGCAGATCGAACAGCCAAGCTTACAGCTCAGACTCCAGACCTTCCAGTTAACACGACACAGACAGACGTTCCAGATCAGACTACTTGTATGACAGTTAAGGACCCTACACAAGACGTACTAGATATACAGTCACATGCTACCCCAGACGAAATCAAGAAATGGTCTGAACAAGGAGGGGTCCAGACAGATCAAGGATGGTTGACGAAGGGAAAAGCCACATGGTTCCTCCCCGACTCTATGGTTCAAGTCATTATTAACACCGCACATAGTCCAGCACATTTAGGAGAAAAAGCCATGTTAGACAGTATTCAGAACCTCTGGTTTAACAAGCATTTACGAGCAGCAGCCAAGCAGAAAGTGCGTACCTGCATGATCTGTTGTCAGTTCAATCCAGGTAAAGGTGTCCCGGTGGAACAAGGTGGATTCCATCCTCCTGACCACCCTTTTGAAGTCCTCCAGATGGATTATATTCAGATGGATCGATGTCGAGGTTTCAAGTATGTCCTCGTAGTTGTATGCGCTTTGTCCAGATGGACGGAAGCATATCCAGTCCCAGATTACACTGCCGCGACCACTGCCAGGCAGTTGGTTCGTGAGTATTTCCCCCGCTATGGTTTACCTAGGGTCGTGTATTCAGATAACGGCCAGCCATTCTCCTCTGAACTTATGAAACAAGTATCCCTTCTGTTAGGGTACCAGTGGAAGTTCCACTGTGTACGACATCCTGAAGCAGCTGGTCTCGTAGAGAGACATAATCAGACCCTGAAAATCCGCATTGCAAAGGTATGCGCAGAGAAAGGCGTAGATTGGATGGTAGCACTGCCAGTCGCCCTTTTTTACATGAGAATGGTCGCTCACTCCCGTTCAGGTCTGTCCCCTTACGAGGTAGTTTTCGGTCGTCCCCCAAACATGTGGGGTACACCTAGACCACGTACAATTACGGATGTTGACAGTAATATGCTGACAGATTACCTGGCTTCCTTGATGTCTGCACTACTCTCTTGTCGTTCACAGGTCGCCGCTGCCTTTCCCGACAACACTCAAGTGAAACCGCATGAGGTCATACCAGGCGACCTCGTCCTGATCCGAAATTTTGATCGTTCAAGTCCGCTGGAGCCCCGTTGGAAAGAACCAAAGCTCGTTCTGATGACAACAAGGACTGCAATCAAGGTCGAGGGTCGCAAGGGCTGGTTGCATTCCAGCCACGTGAAGCGATTCCATGGACTCCGTCCAAAGACTTTTTTCAAAGACTGCCCCGTTCTCAAGGACTGCCCAGATACTGACTCTAAACTTCCTCTGTTAGAGAAAACTCCGCAGCAGGAGTATAAAGAAAAGTTACGGTCTAGTAAGTCAGCCAGTTTAATTGTCTAAGTCCCTCTCGGGTGAAACGGTTAGACAGGTTCCTGACATGTATGAGACAGACCCACATAGTGAGAGAGTTAGTCAAAACTCTAAGAGAATACGTTATCAAAAGAATCTTCGAAGTCGATGCATTGTTACTCTATTATTCATGTTATTTCTGAGTCTTATGGTTACCTGCATAAGTTATGCCTTACATTTATGTTTTCCTATTAATTCACATGTACATTTTTCCTCTAATGTTACAGTAGAGCACACTTTTAGTGAACTGCCTCCTCACGAGTTATCCTATCGTCTTGCCATGCGCAATAATACTTTTATCCGAATGTTACACTATTCACACCAGACTAGCAATGCCACAAATTGTTGGGTGTGTGGTCGACTCCCCCCTTTCCAGACACCGAAGGGAGTTCTGCCACTCTTTCCCTATCCGTTTTCACACAATGGTTCGTGTGGAGCATGGTCCACGTTAACGTCATCCTCAAACGATATGTCCCTTCTGAATAGAACATGTTTCCCAGACAAGGAAGGTCTTTCCCATAGAACAGGGTTAGATCTAGAAAATGAAGTATATGATCTAGGTAATTATTCCTCGAATTTCGTGGTTTTGAATGTTCAGTCCGAGACTACTCCAGATTTGCCTGCTATTACAGTCCTACCAGTGAAAGGCGAATTATGTGTCAGAAAGAATGGTTCAGTACATCTAGGACACAGTGATTGTACTACTGTGGTCGAGTATAGTGACAGTGGGAAATCTACTTTCAAAGCCTCACGTCATTCTTATTTTGTATGTGGTCAGACCGCATATATACGTATGCCCCAGGATTGGGATGGAACATGTTACATTGCCTTCCTACTGCCACCAGTTTTTCTAGCCCCATCCGATTATCACAGAAATACACATCTAGTACACGTTAGACATAGAAGGGAGGTCGAGTCCCCAATTATCGATCAGACTGAAACTGCTTTAGAACAGTATCAAGATTTCAATAAAGGTTTCTTTTTCTTCATAGGTCCTGTCCAGAATAGTAAGCTAATACGTAGGTTAACCAGAACCCTTGAAGCAGTAGTGAATGAGACTACTTCCGCTCTAGGTAACTTAACCGAAGAACAATCTGCTATGAGATTTGTCGTGCTCCAAAATCGTCTCGTCCTTGACGTCATACTGGCCGATAGGGGCGGAGCTTGTAGAGTCATCGGATCTAGTTGCTGCATTTTCATTCCTAATAACGCACCGTCTGTTTATTCAGCTATAACCAGACTTCATAAAATAGCCCATCAGTTACACCAGAATCCAGGCACCTGGACTTGGTCCGGCTGGCTCTGGAGAGTAATATCTCCATGGGGATGGAAAGTACTGTCATTCCTGGGTATAGCAGTAATGATCATATTCAGTTGCTGTCTCTGTTTACAATGTGGCCCTGCGATTTGCGGCTTGTGTGCTACCTCTTGTATTCCTAGTCCTAAGTCCCGTTCCAAGACAATTCGAGACGAGCAAATGATGCTATATGAACAGATAGATGGTATCATGAATATTGATGTTTCCTGATGGAAACGTAGGGCACAAGGAGGGAATGAGGAAAATTGAATTTTGCCTTGCCATGTGTGCCTACGTGTTCCCCATCCTATGTAATATGTGCATGATCAATATGCATATATCCCCCTATGACCGATTAAAGACGCAATTATAGTTGTGTCCAACGTTAGTATGCCAGTTTCCAGTCCCTGTGAAAGCAACGAGTATTAGGCCTATGTTGCCAACGTTTTTCATTGTGCACGTTAATTCATTGAATTGTCCCCGTTTCTAGGCCTTAAAGGGCCCGGACACCAGATTCAAGCTCCAGTTTCCTGAACCCACTCCGAGGAGCGATGCAGCCCCCACCTGCATCCCTGACCCTCGCTTACTTCCTGCCGCGCAGCGTGGTGCCCGGCCTGGCTCTGCCTGCCTGCCAAGAATATGTTATGCCTACAGTTATCACTTCAGCTCTCCGTCTTCACATTCCTAAGCTAACGAACCGCATAAACATCTCCAGTTATAGTCTAGTCTTTCTGTCTCCATGCAAGAGAACTACTGTATTAATATCCATAGAAGATTCATAGCACACGCAATACATGAAGAATATATGCCCTGCACCAGCCTTAGTGTCCAGTAGCCTTTGCTCTGATAACTTTAGATTCTATCAACATGTACTCCAAACACCAGATACCAGATATGCTATAGGTACATGTCGTCCTGACATCGCAGACTTTAGTCTCCTCTTCTAGCACTGAAGTCAGAGCCCCCAGTTCCCCCAGTTACACGTCATGGCCCGTTTGCGCGCACCACTAGGTTAAAGGTTCCAGCTGCCCAGGTAGCCCCCTCCATGTATCCACCCATTTATGACACTTCTGTGACGTTCTCATCACATGTCTTTGTGCACGCCTTCTTTTTACGCCCATGTGTTCTTATCTTCCGTTTGTCACTTGTTACGCCTACTGTATGCAATGTAATTGTACTGTTTTACTATATATATCATGTACTGTTGATGAAACGTTGCAGCTGCCATTCCATGCCATTCTATTTCAGGCTGTTCCGATCCTGTCCCTTCCCTTGTGCCTGATTAAAGCCTGTTCAACTCAGATACCCCGGATCCTGCCTCTTATTTATTGAGCTATCTGTTTATTGAATGCATAGAAAAATAGTACCGGTAATTAATTATTTATTTACCACACCACGCCTACCCCGGTGTACCTGACCTAAGCCTAATACGTGGGCGGGAGTAGAAAGTAGCAGTTTGAGTTAAGTTTGTTTTGCCAAGTGACTGACTCAAGAATTCTCTGCAAGGGGTTATTCAGTTCTGTACCTGAGATCTAGGATGGTTGAGGGATGGTATCTCTCGTCTTGGGTCTCGATATTCCAGGCTGCCTGCAAGGGCTGCTCGGAAGCGCCGGAGCTGGATTTCTCGGCAGGAGAAAGCAGCGTCTCTCTCTCAGCGCGTCAGGAAGGCGGGGCAGCGCCAGTGGGCTTCGCTCTCTGCTGGGCTTCGGCAAGTCTAGCTGCTCCAATCTCGTCACCACCGCGTGTGTTTGCTTAAGGCAATATCGGTAATATTTATACCTGTAAGGTGCCGAGATTGACGTAAGGATGGACATAGATACGTCAATAAGGATGTCATACGAACTGGTCGTTAGCACATTCTTTTACTGAAGTTCTCTGAGAAATCAAAACAATGGCCGCAGGGATTTTCCCAGGTTGTCATAGGTTTGATTTGTTTTGAGAACTGCGTATGCCTTATCAGGGGCTGGAGGAATATTGCTTGCCTAATTAGATGGCAAGCGTTATGACCTAATCAGATAACGCGTTCCTGTGCCGTGGTGTGGCTTAATCAGATAACGGTTTCTGCATCATGGGATGGCTGCTAGTTAATTTGTTAACCAGAACAGGGTCAGGAATAGGGGGATCGATACAGAACCTATAGGAATACATCGCACCCACTCCACGCTAACTATGGCCATATTTACGAATCTAGGCATAGTAAAACATACTGTAGAGTATCGTGTATACCTTACCACCCCAAAATACGTAGAATGCATTTCGAAATTATGTAATATACGGGAAAAAAATTAGTCACATGTACTATATGCACTCAAGCTGTAGAATAATGCTAAATTAATCACGTATATGTATACATCATTATTAATCGAATATGAGAATTACACATGAAATGGCTCTTAATACAGAAGAAAAAGTTCGAGACCACTTCATCACAGATCAAAAATATTTATGAACATACCAGCGAGCAGCTAATGTCTATGAAGTTTCTAAAAATAGAAATTTTGTTCTCTAAGAATAGTTTCTACTATAAGCAGAAGATAAGTGTCCCGAAAAATTGTAAAAATATTTTGGGGCTGCTGAAAAATTGCTGTCCGTGAACTGGAGGGAAAATTGTTCATGCTACTTTATTATTAAAGTTGAAGGCCAAATTCAGGGTGTTGGGAACGCCGTGTGCTAGCTTGCTCAAAAGTCGTTATTTGTGCTCTGGTGAGAACATCATATCATTGAGACTGTCGAAAAAGCTGTCAACAGCTTCCTGTGAAAGTTCCACTAACTCGGAAAAAGATGTAACCATGCATTCATGTGCATGATTGTCTCCATTGACGTTTTGATTAGTATTGCTGACAGAAGGTCGTACCTGATCGATGCTGCTTTCATCTTGAACTCACTACCCCTCAATCGTAGTGGTGAAGTTTCCACGAATGCCGTCATCAGGATTAGCAGCCGTTGAGGGCAGCACAATGCATGAGCCGTTACCGGACCCAACAATGTTTCTGCATCCATTGGCGCATCCGATTGTAGCGTCAGACAGGTGTCCAACACGCATTCTTCTCCGCACAGCATGCACCTTAATACAGGTAAAACACATCGATGCCACATTGGTCGAAATGAAAGAAACCAAGTCATGTTTAGGTCTCTAAGCCGGGATAATCCCAGGATTTTTGATATCCGGTCCCGGTATCCAATGGCTCGGATTGTTTCTTCCCTTGTCGCAGGTGTTTTGTCTGTGACATGGTTTGCCATAACGAAATATAAGGACCAAGAATAGGATTCCTGCAATTAGTCCCAAAATGAGGGGAAGTCCGCCAAAAATGGAATGGACGAGGTCTGGAAAAATACCCAGTATGGCTTTGAATGGTGATAATGCCCCTGAAAACAATGTCTTAAATACATTTGAGACTCCACTGGTATCAGAAATATTTAAGATTTCATTCAGGATTTCTGCGAAATGTATGGGGGAATTAGTTGATAACAATGAGTGAATCTCTGCAGTCGTCCTTGCGACTAGGAGATCATACGTTTATTTTGATGACGTGAGCCTGGTCGGCGTCTGAAGAAGCACTGTTTTCATTCTGCTTAAAGTATCAATTCGAATAGAAGTAATTTTCAAGTTGGGCCATGTCCTTGCCTCCCTGTCTGGAAAGGAGCTGGGGAACAATAAGCGTCCACAGCACATGACCTTCGCAGTCGTACTTATGAGATAAGGAACCCCGGGCAGTAAACTACAACATCTGCGATCCACAATTAGAATGTAACTCCCGTTATAGAGTCTTTTAAAGAATGGTTCTATTTGTGTTGCAGGTGTGCCTAGCTGGTGACATGAAAGGTTATTTGAGTTTCCTGCACAGGCTCCATGCAAACTAATTCCATTACACAGAAGTGTACCGCTTAGTGACATTGCACAATTATTGCCACTAAGAAACACTTTCTGTCCTTTATTACTGACACATGCATGTGAATAGGGCAAGTTCCATGTTGACTTAATGTACCCTTTTCCCAATTTTTCGTACATGCCAGCCTGTATATATTTTTGGCAGTATTGAAACCTGAAAGTAGATATTGGAATATTAATTATCCCATGTATTATCCATTCAATGACAGGTCGTTCTGACATTGTCAATGGTAATCTCTCGAGTTTCTCAATGCTCAGGATTGTATAATCAGCACCCTTCTGTGCCATACTGATTTGTTTATCAGTAAGGTTAAAGATATTGAATAGTGACGTTGTGTTGATTAAACGTCAAGGCACATAGCCTGAACGCAGATTTTGTAACGTCCAGCCAAGCTGTATAATAGAGCGCAATTGAGACTGACCGTGTTGTAACAACAGTAAGTCTTGCGATATTATGTCGATTGCTGAAGACACAAGGCTGTCCAATGAAAAAATTCTGGAGGACAGAGTCATTAACCCATTGTCCACTACAGAAAGCGATTTTTCCAAATTAATACGGTCAATTTCCCGTATACTTTCTGCTGTCTCAATTTGAGTTATCTTCCAGGCCTCGTTGTAAGCTGCATATATAGAGGCTGCTATGAAGCGTTTTTGACGCTGTTTGCGCGGTCCCATAATGAAATCACGCAAGTCAGCACCATCAGTAAGTAAAGTTAGGTGTTGCTTAATTTCTGTCAGTGTGGAAGTTTGTAGCCATTGAAGGCAGAGTTTGCCCACACTGTAGGTGGTAATTATCCCTGGGTGTTGTTTTTGGGAATATCTAGTGTCTGGCCTGGTCAATGTGAACCCCTGTGTTTTGTTCAGGAATCTGTTTTGACTGTTATTAGTATCTGTGGGCCAGATTAACCCTTGTTTCCAATCAGGATGTGTTCTGTTTTGGTTTAATACATAGTTTACGTCTATCTCTTCATCTGTAGAGCTATTGCTGTTCATTGTTGGCTTTGGAATAGACGGTTTATTTAAGTCTTTGATTTTGGCTAAGCCAAGACAGGTAGTTTGTTGAATAGTGTCATTCAAAAATACAATTTGTTCCCGGATCATGCAGGCTCTAAACAATGATTCTATACCTTGTACTTGCCATTCTTTTGTACCCCAAACACTTTTTACTTCAACATTTTTGTCCCAATAATCAAAACCAAATGAATTCATTTGTTCAAAAAACGAGTCCGGATATATCAATTTTGTGTTTGTAAGCATGGTTTTTGTTCCTGTCTTATTTGACAATTTGAAATAAAATGTTTCAGCATTACTTGTGTTAAATCCTGAAAAATATGAATATTTGTCATAAAAGGTTCTTGAGCTTCCTTTTGGAGGGGTTGCACAATGTTCCCATTGATTATAATTTAAAACATTTCTAGGTTGTGCCGATTTATGTAAAAAATGGTTACCATAGTGGTTGTAACAGTACATACTATCATAATTAGACGAACCCTGCAAATAATCATGTTTGGTAAATTTAGCAGACATCACTAGGTCAGACATCATATCATTAATACTTTCAAAGTCCCAATCATCAGCAAATGAGCTTGGTTTTACAAAGTCACTCAACGAGATCTTGATTTGGTGTGGATATTTCAGAATTTCAACCGGACCATAAATTTCATAGTCAGTATTGTCCCATGCTACCCCACCCGGTATAGGATTGGCTGTGAAGTTGACTGAAGAAAGTTCTCTTTTCTCGACGTGTGAAGACGTGTGTGGCTTGAGGATCAAGTTGATTTTCTGGCTTGCTGTGTCCATTTTAGCATATTTTCTCTCAATGAAGCGTCCCAAGCATAGTACCATGATGAGCCAAAGTATGAGGATAAATACACCAAAGGCCACCCAAAATTCAATCCATGGAGAAATCAGATAGGTTTCTTTCAGTTGTTTCAAAAGTTCCTTAGCTTTATCTTTAAAGGTTTTTGTTGATGGCTGTGTCTTTGATTCACTGAGGTCTTCAGAGGAATCATTGAAGTTTATGAAGTAGCCGGATGCTGTTCTGTCAATTGTTCCAATTGCTTCAGGATTACTGTTTCTTGCAGCTTCAGCATATTCATTTGTTACTTCATTGTAGGTTGGTGTGTCTCTACTAAATGTTTTTATTTGGGTTTTTAGAGGTGTGAGTTCCATTGCATTGTTGCATAGTCCTTGTTGTTGTTCTGTAGGCGTTTCGAATGTGATTAGCCTCTTAGTTAGGACCTTTGTATTTGTAGCAAACCTTGGTGTTCTACTACTTATCGGGAGACCACTTGGCCTACTATTTGTTATCGGCCACATGATTGTGGTTTTACCAGGTCGAGGGATACAACTCGGTTCTCCTTTTTACCAGCAAGCGGCGGTAGTACTACTGATCTTGTCCCATTGATAGACAAGAAAGGAACTGCTTTTCTGTAAGAAGGCCCAAATTCCTTCTTTACCGCGATCTTTTCTCTGACTAGATCCCCGACTTTTGGAATCCAGACAGGCCTTGCTGGGACAGGTGGTGTTTCTTCAGTGGTTGTTGGCTGCTGTTTCAACTTTATGTTGCTCAGGTCTTTTCTTGTTTCGTTTAAGTCCTGCAAAATAGCCAAACGATCTTTGATATCAAAGCTTTTTTCTTTCACCACTGAAGTCTGACTGTCAAGATCTAAGACCATCATCCTAGTCCCAAACAATAGTTCGTACGGACTGAATCCTTTCAGAGAATTTCTTGGCAGGTTGTTTAGACTACGTTGGACACTTATTAGATGTTTGACCCACCCAGCTCCCGAACCTAATATCCTTTCTGTTATAGATAGCTTTATGCCTTGGTTTTTTCTTTACACCATCCCGTATCCCTCAGGAAGGAAGTGAGAAGAATCCCGCTGTGCTATGCTCATTTGGCCATGCTTCCCCACAGGCTTGAGGGCTAAAGTGAAAACATTGGTCAAACGTAGCATGCTCCTAGCGTATATGCCATTTAGACTCGCAAATCTTTTTATAATAGTCCCGACGTCAGCCGAGTGCTGGGGTCTACATTATAAGTGGAAACTAGTCTTTATTTGTTAACTGGACGCATTATTTACACTGGTTTTATTGATTATTGTTTAGCCCTTCTTGAGTGAAACGCCATGGTATTACACCGTTTCTCTCGCCGCTGCGATCTCTGTTGCAGTCCGGGCATTTTTTTTACAAAAATGTGATGCTGCAGGCTCATGCCTGGCCACCAGTACACTGATTGTAGTTCTTCCAGAGAATCTTTTAGTTTGAGATGACTAAGACCCTCACCTATATGTGCGTCTACAATTAACAAAGTTCTCTTGTCCATGTTTGGAATTACTCTATCCCCCACTCCAGGGATTCGAGCAAAAGGAACTGAGTTTGCATCGATTATGTATGTATATTTGAGTGGGTAATTGATCGGTAACGCTGAGCAGTCGCCTTTTGATGACGTTCTCACTGCCAGCACTGTTTCACCGTCAATGTATTTCACTGTACGCTTTTTTCTAGCTACGGAAGCCGATTTAGTTGCTACCGCTGTGGCTGTCTCAGCCAATGAATTCCCTGCAACATGAACGCCATCACGCTGATGACTCAGTGAGTGTATCACGTGAGTCTTTGGTAGTTCTTTCTGTAACAGAACTATTTGTTCCCAAAGCTGTTTTTGCTTTATTGTTGCACCTGTGTCATCTTTGTAACCGTTTTGAATCCATTTCTGCAAATCGTTGTTATATGATTTGACGCAGTAATATGAATCGGACACTATAAGTGTCGGGAATTCGCGATCTGCATTATCTAGCGCCATTTTCAATGCTATTATTTCAGTCTGTTGTTCTGAATTAGTTTCTACTGAGTGTGTTTTTGTTAATAGAGGTCTTAGTTTACCTCCGCGCCACACTTCTTTTGTAATCTCACATGTGGGGTTGTATGCTTGTTCTCCCCAAACGGAGGGTTGAGCATGTCCGTCTGTATAGATTACACAAGCGTACTGTCGTAATGGCATAATGTCGATTGGCAGAGGGAACGTTCTTTCATATTCTAGATATTTTAATTCCTTTAGTTCTGGATCAAAGTAGTATTTTACTTTGTCCATTGTAATGGAATTCACCCATTGTATCCATTCCGGATTCAATGCTGTTGTTGGTAAATTACACGGGGTTGTTAATGCCTCAAAGGCTGATTCTGCCGTTCTGACTGTGATGTGTCTACCGTCAGCTTTTATGGCCGGGATGCCCGCCACCCCCTCCCAACACACATCCCCAAGGATGGGAGGTCGGACAACAGTTGACTTTTTTGGAAGACGGGAGGGAGTCACCCTCCCGGCCGTATTTATTAAAATATGAAACAAAATTTAAAACATTAAATTAAAAGTTTCATCATTATGCATTATGTACAATTTGACATTTATTACATTTCGATGCAGTCATGTACTTTTGGCTAACATCCTGAAAATGCATACACTCTAATTCAAATTGTACATCCTAGCATTAAGGGCCAACGGCAAGGTCTTAACCGGTGTCAGATCCCTACTACCAAACTCCCGCCCTCACCGTGTGAGCGGCGCATGCGCAGAGGGCTCTACCCTCATCGCCAACTGTAACTTCCCTTGTTGTGGTGGGGGCCCCCTTTCTACTCGACGCCATCTTAAGGTTCATCCGAGTTCCCGTATGAGGTCTCTGTAGGAAGGACAGCGTGGACTCTCCCCCCCACCCCATACTCTCTATCCGCCGTCGCGGATATCCGGCCCCCGGGAAATTCGTCAGGAGGGGCATTTAACCGCCTCCCCACCTGGGAGGGGCCCATGGCCATCTCCCCCTAGGCGCCCCATCCTTAGTGGGTGTCGCCTCCCCATGGAAGGGGCCGATGGCCGTCTTCCCCCGGGCGCTCCCATCCATTGTGGGTGGCGCCCCACTCTAGGGACCTTTAAATTCCTGCTCACCGATCATGACCTTACCGCCCGACAAATAAATACGACAGTTGCTTATCTACTAAAAGGAAAAAATCACACATCGTCTTACTACTGTTACTCATTATGCCTGCAAGAAGAAATTCTTCAATGCAAACCATATACATTCTCAACATTCCTTTATTCACACTACCAAGGAAAAGGAAAAGACCTATACTTTCATCACTCAGGAAACTTTATTTCCTCCAAACATTTGCTATCAGGGGCTGGTGGGTGGGTCAAAAATGCTGCTTGTTCCGTCGAGGGCTCACGAGCATCGAGTGGGTGCAGCCTTCCGATCCGAGGAACAAGAGGACGATCTTCAGGGTTCCCGCTCCTTTATTCTTCTGCGGGAGGGCGTGTACCCGTCCCCGATACGCCTCCTGGGCGTGTTCTTCCTTCAAGGTGTCTAGGACAACCCCTCTCGGGCGGGGGGAAGGCGCGCTCCGGCTACGCCGCTTTGGGCATACCAGCCGGGCCACGCCCACCCCCACCCAAAATTGGCTTCCCGGGGGGTTCGGGCCCCCATCCATACGTTCGGGGGGACCTAGCGGTCGCCCCTTTCCATATGGCCGGGATGCCCGCCACCCCCTCCCAACACACATCCCCAAGGACGGGAGGTCGGACAACAGTTGACTTTTTTGGAAGACGGGAGGGAGTCACCCTCCCGGCCGTATTTATTAAAATATGAAACAAAATTTAAAACATTAAATTAAAAGTTTCATCATTATGCATTATGTACAATTTGACATTTATTACATTTCGATGCAGTCATGTACTTTTGGCTAACATCCTGAAAATGCATACACTCTAATTCAAATTGTACATCCTAGCATTAAGGGCCAACGGCAAGGTCTTAACCGGTGTCAGATCCCTACTACCAAACTCCCGCCCTCACCGTGTGAGCGGCGCATGTGCAGAGGGCTCTACCCTCATCGCCAACTGTAACTTCCCTTGTTGTGGTGGGGGCCCCCTTTCTACTCGACGCCATCTTAAGGTTCGTCCGAGTTCCCGTATGAGGTCTCTGTAGGAAGGACAGCGTGGACTCTCCCCCCCACCCCATACTCTCTATCCGCCGTCGCGGATATCCGGCCCCCGGGAAATTCGTCAGGAGGGGCATTTAACCGCCTCCCCACCTGGGAGGGGCCCATGGCCATCTCCCCCTAGGCGCCCCATCCTTAGTGGGTGTCGCCTCCCCATGGAAGGGGCCAATGGCCGTCTTCCCCCGGGCGCTCCCATCCTTTCTGGGTGGCGCCCCACTCTAGGGACCTTTAAATTCCTGCTCACCGATCATGACCTTACCGCCACAGACCGGATGGTTGACCGACCATCCGGTCCCCCCAAACTCCTCCTATAGGTCATGCTTCTTCAACTTTCTCAGCCAAGCAACCAACTCTCCTATGAGTAAATCATTCCCCTCCCTGGACAGGTGAACCGCATCGTTCAGATACATCTGGTCACCCCGGATACATCCATGTGGAATAACATGCAACTGTGCAGAACGGAACAATCTACCAATCTTATTATTAAGCCGTTGAACTGAATGGTTCAGAGCTGACACCGAAAGGCCCCCCTGCCACCTCCTTCTAGGAATCATGTGGGACCAGGCAATCGTGCACCCCGGGACTCTTTTTGCCAACCAGCTAACAGTTGACAAGATACGTTCAAGTAACACTCGTCTACCCAGAGTCACCAAATCATTGCCACCCAGGTGTACTATGACTATAGATGGCGGTGACCTATGCCGCCCTAAAAGTCCCTCGAAAAATGACTCAAATTGGTCAAAAACGAGCCCACCTTTCCCATGGAAAGTCATTCTGAACCCGTATTCCCCAGGTGCGTGAATCGCGTCACCTTCTTTGAATACGTCACCGGCGCGCCTCACGTATGAGTGGCCCACGACCCATACCATCCTCTCCCCAGTCGGTGATCTCTGACCGCTGGTCACTTGATGTAGGGTCGACCTCCAATTCCGCCCTGCATGGCAGGCCCGCGAAACTGCAAAGTAAACAAAAGACAGAAAACGTGAGTGCATGTCAATTGATCACTTACAACATGTGCAATCGCACATACCTCTTAAAGCAATTCGAGGACCAACGGCCCAACTGTTTCACTTCCTCGGCACTCTGACCCCTGGCTGTAGCCTCTGTAGCAACCCCTATCCTAAAGGAGTGGGTCCCAAAATTGCACGGGTCCATGCCCGCGTCAGCGATTGCCAGTGCCAGCACCCTCTGAAACTGAAATCTCGTCAGTGGGGTGCCATCCTTGTGTCGGAGCAAGCTCCCCCCCCAGGCGGCCACTCTTAGCGCCAAATAGTCTTCCACACACTTCAACGGACAGACGGGGGACCCATGCTTGCGCTGTATGACCACACTCTCTCCCATAGCCCCCTGGTCGGTCTTGGACCTGGCTATCATGATTATCATCGAATCACCCCTTATCTGGATGTGATCCCTGCCCAAACCTCCCTCCATCTCTCTCTTGTTCCTTGCGACAAGCTCGCTCACCCTCATTGCCCCATGGAATGCCAATGTGAACGCTGCCCGGAACAGAACTGCTTCATAATGGGAGGAACACGTCTCATCCAGCTTTGCTAAAAGCAGAGACAGTCTGTCTAAGCCAATCGGGTGCCTCGTATCTCTTTTGCAACCCTCAAGGCGCTGCCAGCCGCGAAGGGCTTTCTTCACCAAAAAAGAACCTGTAGGATCTTTTATGCCTTGTACCTGGGCCATGAAGGAAATGGCCGCCCTATGCCTACCGGCCGTTGCTGCTGATCGGCCCTCTCTGTGTAGTGCAACCAGGTACCCCAGGAAGTATTCCTCCTGACCCCAATTCTGACTCCCTGCAGGACCCAAATATGTGCAATAGGAACGAAACGCTCCTTCGTATGCTTTCCTCGTCCTGGGGGCTAGACTCGCTGCCACGAGGTCTTGTAATCCGAGGCACCGATCAGCCACATTGCTTCCTGGAATGGTGCTGCCTCTAAGTCTGCTGTGGGCAGATAACCCCTGAATGCCTGTATATGTGAACGAGAGAGTGCATCAGCCGCATGGTTCAGTACACCTGGCACATGTTTTGCCCTGAACAGTACATTCAACCTCATGCACAGCAGCACAATCTCTTTCAACAATCTCAAAATCATTTTGCAGCGTGCTGCCTGTTAGTTAATGCAATCTACGACAGTCATATTGTCGGACCAAAACACCACTGAGCGGCCCCTGAAATCATCCGGCCATGTCATCAGAGCCACCCAAATGGGGAATAACTCCAGGAACCCAATGTTACCTGTGAGGCCGTCGGAGTGCCACCATGTTGGCCATGTTTGTGCCGACCATCGATCACCTAAGATGGCGCCAAAACCCACACTCCCAGCCGAGTCGGTCCATAGACCTAATTCCACTGAAGACTCTGGCGGGGAACTCCAGACGACTCGACCGGTGAAGTCCGCCAGAAATGCCAACCAAATCCGCATATCCTGGCGAACCTCTCCAGACAGTCTCGTACGGTGGTGAGCCTCTTTGAGACCACCCATAGCCTGCGCAATAGAGCGCGAAAACGGGCGGGCCATAGGAATCACCCTCAGGGCAAAATTAAGCTGACCCACTGTTCGTTGTAACTGGTGCAGAGTCACTTTCTCCCCACTCAGGCATTGCGTCAAGGAAGCCCGGAACTTGGTCACTTTGTCTACTGGTAATCGGAAACACCCTTCCACAGAATCGAGCTCAATACCCAGAAACTCCAGTGAAGTAGATGGTCCAATCGTCTTACCTGGTGCCAATGGGACACCGAATTCATTCATGAGGATGCAGAAATCATACAGCGCCTGTGCGCAATTCATATCATCGGCTGCCCCCAAAAACAGAAAATCATCCAGATAATGCATAACATGTCTATGCCCTGTGGCCTCTGTAAATGCCCATTCCAAAAAACAGCTAAACATCTCAAAATATGCACATGAAATGGAACAACCCATGGGCATGCATTTATCCATGTAATACTTTCCCTGAAATACAAAACCTAGCAGGCGCTGATCCTGCGGGTGCACCGGAAGCAACCGGAATGCTGATTCGATATCACATTTCGCCATCAGCGCCCCGGGGCCTAGGTGGTTCAAAATGGCCACGGCATCGTCGAACGATGCGTATCGTACCGAACAAACTTCTGGGTCTATGGCATCATTCACCGAGGAACCCCATGGGAGCAGAAAGGTTATGTATGAGTCTAAACTCCCCCGGATCTTTCTTCGGGACCACCCCTAACGGGGAACATATGAAATCGGCCACCGGCGGGCAGGAAAAGGGGCCAGCCACTCGTCCTAAACTGACTTCTTTAGCTATTTTCTTTTCTGCCACGCTTGGGTTGTGCCGTACCGATAACTGATTTCTACAAAAGGAGTTCCCCCGAACTTCCCCCACCGGGATGTGAAAGCCATGTAAAAAACCCTTCCTCAACACCCCAGCGGACACATGATCAGGGTACTTGTTTAACCACGGAATCATAACCATTAGATCAACGGGTGTAGGCAATCGGTCACAAAGGTCCACCTCACTCCTGCTTAGGTCCTCCTTTTCCACCCGCCCGACATTCTTTGATCTACAAACACTTTCCGGGTGTGAGGAATTCCCACAGCCGGCACACACATGCTTAAACTTGCATGTCCCCTGTGGTCTGTTACAATTGCCTCGATTGAAGCCCCAACAGACCCCTCCTTGTCCGCCCTTCCCGCCAACTCTAGGCTGATAGCCCCCTCCTGTGCCTGCTCGAAAGGGCACCCCGGGCTTTTGGCGGACAACCCCGGACCCGCTCCCGCCTGGCGAGGACGTACCTGTCGCCCCTGGCAAGAGTTGCTTGTGCCATGACACCGAGTCCAAACAATCCCAAGACAGAGAAGCATCAAATTCTTTTGCTTTACGGAACTTCATGTCATAGCCTTTCCATTCTTCCCCCTCGTACATTGAATAAAAATCCATAATGCGATTCTGATAGCAAACTAACTCAGTCATAACATCAGGTTTACGTTACCCCATAACTGCGGTAAATATAGAGAAGGCCTTAACCCAATTCGTCACTGTCTCTTCCACCCTGAACTCGGCCATCTTGGCGCGCCATACACTAGGGTGCCACAAATCTTTCTGCGTTTTAGCATACTCCATCTCACGATGGTCCGTTAACAATGAAAACATGTTGACATACTTGTCTCCCCATATTAACTCTTTCGTGGCCAAGGGAACGTGCTGTGCAACTTTTTCCCGCCTTGAGGGTATCGAGCCCTCCCCCACCATTGGCAATGCGAGCTTACCCGGATCGGCTATTGCCGCCGTCGCCTTCTCTTGACCAGCTGCTGGTACTCCTGGCGCCACCTGTGGGGGAACAAGAGGAACACTCGCCTTTGCGGCATCTCTTGATTGCCGCAACTGCTTCATTAAAACTCTGGCCTCTTCGGCCGGATCTCCCGGGGTCGCTGTGCCCCCTACCTTTGTTTTCAGCCATGCGGTCAACTGTGCGGCCAGTTCTGGGGGCATTTCGTCATCCTCGGTCGAGGTTATCACCACTGGGATAGGCTGGCCTAAAACTGGTTCCTGAACCACTAGGGGGACGATGGGCGGCACCTCTGGTGCCGGGACACCCCCCGAGACTGCCCTTTCTTTGACCCGCTTCCCTCTTAACCCGGGAACCACTCCCGGCAAGGCCGGGCCTATTACCTTTTTCGGCTGACCTGGGTCGTTCATTGCGGCCAACTGCTTCTTTACCTCCGCCAAACCTCTACCGAGCGATTGGACTTGACCGAGCTTTCGATCCATACAGGCCATCCGGTTCGACAATAGGCGTAACATCCTCTCCGTCTCGGAACCCTTTCCTGCTTGTTTGCTAGGCATGGTTTCGAGTCCTCCGCCTTTGGTCGAACCACGAGTTCCTGAAAATCCGTGTCGAAACTGAAAGAGAAAAACAGGATTACCACGTTCAAAAATGCTGCTTGTTCCGTCGAGGGCTCACGAGCATCGAGTGGGTGCAGCCTTCCGATCCGAGGAACAAGAGGACGATCTTCAGGGTTCCCGCTCCTTTATTCTTCTGCGGGAGGGCGTTTACCCGTCCCCGATACGCCTCCTGGGCGTGTTCTTCCTTCAAGGTGTCTAGGACAACCCCTCTCGGGCGGGGGGAAGGCGCGCTCCGGCTACGCCGCTTTGGGCATACCAGCCGGGCCACGCCCACCCCCGCCCAAAATTGGCTTCCCGGGGGGTTCGGGGCCCCCATCCATACGTTCGGGGGGACCTAGCGGTCGCCCCTTTCCAATCTTTTTCTCTAGCTATTGCGGTTTGAACTGCATGAACAATGTTTTCTTTAATACTGAACTTCTTTTCAGCTTCTGTGTACAAGTGTGATTTGAATGCAATTGGTACCTTTTCTCCCTCATTAGAGGTCAGGTATGTGAATCCGCATCTTCCTGGGATGACTCGAATCACAAGATTGCGTGTGTTATCACGTGTTTCTAATTTTGTTTTAATTAACATGTCTGTTTGTTAGGATCTCAGAATTTCTGTGTGTATTTGAGTCCAATTGGTTCTTTTAAAATCTGGTTTTATTAGATCATAAAGGGGTTTCACCCTTTCTGCGTAATTTGCAATGTATGTTCTTCCGAAATTTAGGAAGCCTAGAATTGACTGTAGGTTTTTTAGTGTTCTAGGTGCTTGGAGTACGGCACATTTCTCTAGGAAATTGTCAGCCAGGCTTTTGCCTTCACTTGATAATTCATATCCTAAGAACAGGACTGTTAGATGGGCAATTCTAGATTTTTTAAAGTTGAATTTGTAGCCCTCTGCTGTGAACCCAAGTATTATGGTGTTCACTCTCTTCAAGTGAGTATCCAAGTCATCATCTGTTAGGTATATGTCGTCGACATACGATAATGCTTCGTCATCATAGGTTTGTAGTAACTCTGTTACTCTCGCTGAGAATAATCCTGGGCTGTTCTTGTACCCCTGGGGTAACCCACAGAATTGTTTTTGAGCGCCATTTATTGAGAACGCGGACAAGTATCTGCTCTCTGGTGCTATATTTTGACAAAAGAATCCATTAGAGATGTCTAATGTTGTTTTATATTTTTTGCGCACTATGTTATTCATTAGTGCAGCACTATGCGAGTTTTGCACTGCAAAAGTTTTGCAACATGAGTTAAGGTGTCTGTAATCCAAAACTAGACGATATGAATTGTCTGGTTTGGAGACCGGAAACAAAGGGTTGTTCATTTGTGAGGTGCAAGTTTCAATCACCCCCTGGTATTCTAGTTGATCTAGGATTTCTTTTACCTGTTTTTTAGCTTCTTGCTTGATTGGATACTGTCTCTGTGCAGTAGGTTGTGATTTTAACTGGATTTTGTGAGGAGGAGAGTCCTCATCCCATCCTACATGATTTTTATATAAAGCAGGAGCTTGAGCTACTGCCCACTTTCTAGCAAGTGTGTATTTTTTATGAATTGGAATATGATTTGAGAGGGCAGGCATAATTATTTCTTCGCCATGAGGGCACTCCCTGACAAACTCGGGTGGCCAGTCTCGTTCAGCTAGAAGGATGTCATAGCCCTGGGAGAGATTATCCCAAAATAGACCCCTTATTTTTCTAGTCTTATCCCCCTCTATACGTAATGTTATTTCATATATTTTGTGAGGTTTGCTAACTCTGGTGTCGGCAGTTTCCACCTGAATGTATTCATTCGTGTCCACTGTCTCCAGATGATTCATAAGAACTTTGCGAGCTATGCTCACTTCTGCTGCGCTGTCTAGCATTGTCTGAGCCCATTCTCCGTTTTTCAGTTGTGTCCTCAGTATTCTCGGCATTGTTGATTACTTTAATACTGGCTACCTTCTTTTTTGGAAATTGGAACTTCTTATTTAGATGAGCAGGTTCCTTGTCTTTGGACTTGACGTGCTCTTCCCTTCGTTCTGATCGTCCTCTTCTTTCCGATTTCTGCGAGGAAGTCTGAAAAGATTGAGAGGGACGTGTATCAATTTCTTGATATCTATCAGGCTTCTTTATATTATCCCTATTTCTAAGGTTTTATTTTTTCCCAGAGGGCTCACTTTGGGGAGACCTGCGTCCTTGGTTCGGAGATCTTTCTCTCCGCCGAGGAGACCTTCCTCTGGACTGGAATTTCTTTTCTTTAGGATTGGATTGTTTGTTTCCATCCCAGCTCTTTTTTTGTGTTGTTAAATTATTTTTAATAAATACTTTTTCAGGACTTTCAATCAGTTGGGGTTTTACTGGTATTCCACCTAAACTATCTCTACCTAGTTCCTCATAGGATTTTTCTATAATTCTGGCAATTTCAGCTGGTTGGTCTGCTATATCTGTCTCTTTAAACCTCTGGCGGATCGCCACATTTGCTGCTTCTCCCTTTATGTTGGCTAGTAGTATTGCCGAGACCTGCTTGAAGTCTTTTAGTAATTTCATACCAAGAGTTAAAGCGGGTTCTGGACCGTATTCATCTTGAATTTGTTTTAGCACATCTGGTATTACTGAGATGGATGGAACACCATGCGTTTTTGTGTAAATGGAAGCAAAGACTGTACCCCAAGTGTCACAGTCCTCCACGTGTGGTGCGATTCCCATTGGAAGACAGATAGTCAGAATCCTGTGTTTTTCTAACGGGGTGGTGTCTGGAAACACCGCCTCTATTTGGGTGATGTTTTGTGCTAACCAGAATGGTATTTGTTCCCGTTTAGCTGGTACTTTACCTAGGCAGGACTGTATGTTCTGTGGTGTAATTTTATTTGTGTTCCCCTGATGAGGGGTCAGCTATGGAATTTTAATTGCTGGTTGGATTGTTGAAGTCCGCATTACATATTGGACTCATTGTCTATGTACTTTTATTAATTGTTTTAGTTGTATTAAAAGATCTGCTGCAGACATTCTTTCGATGTCTGGATGTGGTGTGTATCCGGCTAGGACCGGCCACGTTGCTCCTGGTCTACCTAATGGACCGAGCCTGGTGATGTGATTAATATGTTTTAGGGCGCCATTAAACAAGAGCAGGTGCTCTTGGAATTTAAGTGGTACTTCCACCTCCTCGAAAGGAATGTACTCATTAGGAGGTTCCTCTGTTTTGTAATAGTGGAAGTGCTTTGTTACAGCGTTTGCTGCTGGAAAGTTTATCCATGAATAGAATACCTCTGTCTGCCGATATTCGTGTGCCTCAATTACGAATATGACTGTGCCACCTCTCGGTGTCAGTCCATTTTCTATAAGTTTTAAAGTTATAGATTTTCTTATGTTGACCGGGATGAGTATTATATCCGGGTCTGCTTCTTGCATAGTAGTATCAGCTGCTACGAGTTCAGCTGCTATTCTAGCTGCCTCTCTTTCTCCTTCACTGTCTGACATTGTACTGTCCAGAAGGTTATTCCGTTTGTTTGCAGATCAGGTTTCTTATGGAAACAAAGATTAGATGCACAATATTTTGGAACAGTGTATCCTTCAACGTTGATTGAACCAAGAACCATACATAGGAGTTTTCCTCCTGCGAGGTTTGGCGGATATTACCTTTCACCCACTCCAGACGTCTTTGGAGTATTATGGGAAAAAAGGGGTCTGAGTGAAAAAGCACGACTGAGTTACTCTAATGTCTTGCGTTAGTTTTATCGCCTTTCCAAACGTTGGGCGCCATGTAGTGTAGTTCCTATTATCCCAATAGGCTCTGCGCATTGGAATAATACCTTCAATAGTATAGACCTAGACCAGACGTTAACTAGGTCTTCTACTGTCGATATTAGACTTAAAGTTTTGGGTTTGCCAGCTAGCTCAGAGTTCACTAGGATAGACAAGAAGGGATTTAGTTTCTGACAACCATAGAACATGACAACTTTGCTCTCCCCTAATCAAGAGTGTATCTCTAGAGTCGTGTGAAAACAAAAGACAACTTATTTTACTCAGTCAGTACGTGCATTCTTAGTTTCACCAGATTGTAGAGAAAAGGAAGAGACGGGCGTGTTCAATAAAAGATGTTGTTTATTGATCAGTCTCTTTTCTCGTACAAGAGAAATGGATCGATATTATCGCAATACTTATGGTTAAGTAAAGTGCATACAATAAAAGCAGAATTATGAAATAATACTGTAAAAGCATTGATATGGTTTCTAAGCCATATGCTAGTTAAAATGGATAAAATAGATACATACATATATACATTTGACTAATCGTACTCAACTGGTGCTTCTAACCACGCCTACCCCGGTGTACCTGACCTAAGCCTAATACGTGGGCGGGAGTAGAAAGTAGCAGTTTGAGTTAAGTTTGTTTTGCCAAGTGACTGACTCAAGAATTCTCTGCAAGGGGTTATTCAGTTCTGTACCTGAGATCTAGGATGGTTGAGGGATGGTATCTCTCGTCTTGGGTCTCGATATTCCAGGCTGCCTGTAAGGGCTGCTCGGAAGCGCCGGAGCTGGATTTCTCGGCAGAAGAAAGCAGCGTCTCTCTCTCTCAGCGCGTCAGGAAGGCGGGGCAGCGCCAGTGGGCTTCGCTCTCTGCTGGGCTTCGGCAAGTCTAGCTGCTCCGATCTCGTCACCACCGCGTGTGTTTGCTTAAGGCAATATCGGTAATATTTATACCTGTAAGGTGCCGAGATTGACGTAAGGATGGACATAGATACGTCAATAAGGATGTCATACGAACTGGTCGTTAGCACATTCTTTTACTGAAGTTCTCTGAGAAATCAAAACAATGGCCGCAGGGATTTTCCCAGGTTGTCATAGGTTTGATTTGTTTTGAGAACTCCGTATGCCTTATCAGGGGCTGGAGGAATATTGCTTGCCTAATTAGATGGCAAGCGTTATGACCTAATCAGATAACGCGTTCCTGTGCCGTGGTGTGGCTTAATCAGATAACGGTTTCTGCATCATGGGATGGCTGCTAGTTAATTTGTTAACCAGAACAGGGTCAGGAATAGGGGAATCGATACAGAACCTATAGGAATACATCACAGAGGGAGGGAGACAGAAGGAGGGAGACAGAGGGAGGGAGACAGAGGGAGGGAGACAGAGGGAGGGAGACAAAGGGAGTGAGACAAGGAGACAGAGGGAGGGAGACAGAGAGAGGGAGGGAGACAGAAGGAGGGAGACAGAGGGAGGGAAACAGAGGGAGGGAGACAGATGGAGACAGACAGAGAGAGAGACGGAGAGAGAGAGACAGGGAGACAGAGGGAGGGAGACAGACAGAGGGAGACAGACAGAGGGAGAAAGAAAGACAAAGGGGCAGTGCGATAGACAGACAGAGGGCGACACACAGAGGGAGGGCGACAAACAGAGGGAGGGCGACAGACAGACAGAGGGAGGTCGACAGACAGACAGAGGTAGGAAGGGAGACAGACAGAGGGAGGTCGACAGACAGACAGAGGGAGGGAGGGAGACAAACAGAGGGAGGGAGACAGACAGACAGAAGGAGGGAGAGAGAGGGAGGGAGAGAGAGAAAGGGAGGGATAGAGAGGGACGGAAAGGGAGGGGTAGAGAGGGAGGGGTAGAGAGGGAGGGGTAGAGAGGGAGGGATAGAGAGGGAGGGAGGGAGGGAGAGAGAGGGAGCGAGAAAGAGGGAGGGAGGGAGGTATGAAAGCTTTCACCCTCGCCCACTCAGTGAAAATCTCCCCTATGGACAATACCTGCGACTACACAGGAATTGTATCAAACTGGCAGATTATAAAAACCAAGCGGAGGACCTCACCAAGAAACTCAAACATCGAGGATATCCATCTAAAATCATCAACAAATGCCAGAAAAGGGCAAGGAACCAGCCCAGGCAAGCCCTGCTTGAAGAGAAACCAAAAGATAACGAGAAAACACCTCTCACGTGCGTTACCACCTACAACGCAATATCTAATCAAGTGAGCAAAAGTATAAACAAAAATTGGTCTATTCTCAATTCTGGTAACTTTCAATGGGATAAACCCCTTTTCTCATACAAAAAAGCACAGAGCCTCAAAGACAGTCTAGTAAATACCAGACCCAAGACAAGAACAACCAACACCAATCCCAGCATTACACAGATCTGGGGACTCCCACCCGTCACAGGACATTCCAAATGCGGGGATTGTCAGTGAACATCGAAGCACGATCCGATGTAAGAAAAACACCACAAGACTCACAGACCATTTCCTGGCGGTACATCATACCCCTAACGACAGGAAATGGACAGTTATCGAACAAATACAACCAGGTCCCAATGTACAAAACCGCCTGTTCGAAAAAGAGCAACGATGGATCTACAGGCTTTCGACACATAAGATAGGCCTGAATGACAACATTCCTTGGGCCTCAGTCTTAAAATAATAAATCCACCTTCCTGAACCGATTTAACTGATTTCAGAATAACTACCTACCCTGAATTCTCTCAAAATCTCCATCCTGATCTCACGCTCCTGTGACTAACTCCCATATTTCATAATCCATGTCCCATTACCGGAGTATAACAATAGAGGAATAATGAATCCCTACTTCGACCAGTATCAATATCCACCCTCCCCTCCTCCCCCCCACCCCCAGCTAGGGCTGCCTGTTCCATTATCCGTGGACCCCCCCTTTTTTTGAAGCCCTCACCAAATGCTCAGACCATCCCACATTTGGGATGATCAATGTCACTTGCTTCACTGGACTATTTCCCATGGGCATAGTTAACATGATTCTTTAATATATTTTTGTCATATTGTAATGTGGCACACCACAGCTGTTTACCATCCTCCACTGGTATTCGCAAACCAGACTTCAGTTTTTTCCTATGCCCGTCTAGCCTTTGCAGCTCTCACGGCTCCCGTAGCACCCGGCATCAACCCTGTCTCCAAGATTACGTTCCATCTAACCCCGCCCTACGCGGAAGCAGGTAAATTTTCTAGTCAGATTGGCGTCTTGCGCCTCCCGTGGCCCTCGATGACATTCTGGTTTCCAGGACAACGGCCCCACGTGACACCAACCGCGCCCTGCCCGGAAGCCGGCAGCCTTACTTTAATCATCCCAGGCCTACCGGCACTGGCAGCAGAGCAGCGGAAGGTAGATGTAGGTATTTGGCCTCGTCCGTCACGACATAACTGTAAGTAAAACGAACCGGTTCCACTAATTTTTTCCACTAAACCCTTCCCATCTCTTCTTTACCGATTCTGGTAAAGACCACGTTTCACGGTCATTAGCGGATCCGTCTCTCACCATCAGTTGTCTCCATGTTATTACAGAATACGTTTCACTGGGTGACGAGACTACCCCCCGCCCGCTGAAGCAATTGACATTATAATAAGAGTAAGCCTCTCCCCACCATGAATTACCTGTGTGTCTTTCAATGTTACTTGTTTGTTAGTCCTTGTGTGTCATTTCGATTTCTTAGGGCAAACTTTGCACAACGATTATCCCGACCACCATAGCGGGGTTAAAAGAATAAGAAATCGCGCCTCTATGCATCTGCAGGAATGAGCGAGATTGCAATAAATATAATAAATATAGTGCATGCAACTGAGCACGCACCTATTGATAAGCATACATGTACTGGCACAACAATAAGCCCTCCACGGGCACCCGATCAGCACGTTTAATCACGCAAAGTTTTCCTATTGACAGTGGTATGAAGCATGAAAGCACAGAGACACAGCACGACGTAACAGGCATGTAAGACTGATCACGCCTGATATTTGTTTGTTTTCTCTCTTCTCCACAGGTCTTTTGCTTTTTACTACACATGCTCAACCACTTTTGACTGAGCATCCCACCATTAGCGATTTTTGCTCATAGGTACACAAGGAACTAGGATTGGGTGTGCCTTTTAGGGGGTACATACCGTCCATTTCCTTGTTCATGGTCCTGATGAATACCTGGCACTTCCCACGTAAGGTAGAAACATGTAGACCAATACACATATAGAGATACTTTGGCCGTAACTACCCTCACAGTATCTCACCACCCTTTTTTAATATTGTCCAGTTGCTTCAAAATAAAATTCATATTTTCTGTAAGTTAAACCAGGACAATTTTTAACATCTTTTTTTGCACTTACATTCACAACCTGCTCCACTGTACTTCAGGTGTTGTAGCACACCCTGGTGACACTAGGCCACCGGGGTGGGCCCCGATGATGAAGCATGTCACCACTAGGCTGGTGAGTGAGGGTTTTTTTACAAAAGGATGAATCCTTTCCTTTTGTCAGTCAAAACACCCCATTAGGAAATCTTCTGTTTTCTTTTGGTGGTACTCCTCTTTTTGTTTAATTTACATATTCCTATATTCCAGCGAATACTAGTGTTTGGATGGTGCATTGCCATGTGATCCTCCCCTGGTGTTTCTCGATGGCCCCCCGTGTGTTTGGCAGGGGGCCTCTACTGCGGGCTGAGCAGTGTCTGAGAAGTCATTTTGTTGCAGCTCACCCCTCTCTGTGGTCGTAGCTGAGGTGGTGGGAGTATCAGCATGCGGGCCACTGGAGGGTTGTTGAGCTGGCATTTGGGCCACATGTCTGTCCCTCAGAACACCCACAAGCTGGCCCCTGAGGTCCACAAATTGGCCCATACAGGTGCCCATGGACCTCAGCAGCAGGCGGAGCTCACACAGTTCTTCAACAACCTGGCCCTGGGTTTGCTCATAAGCCCCAAGGACTCTGGCGATGGTGGCAGGGCTTTGGTCCCAGTGTCGTCCTGTATTTGTATACCAGTTGCACTCCCACCTGCCCTGCTGACCCGGACCTGTGGTATTGGCACTTGACACACCCACAAATTCTCCCTGACCTCTTCTGATTGTGTTGTGGTGTTGGTAACCTCTGAGGCAGAGAGAGTGTTGCAGGCAGCAGTGGTGATGGTAGTAGTTGAGGCCGCACAGGTCGTTGTAACAGGGTGTCAGCGCTGTTGCTGTGGTGGTGGTGGGGACAATGAGGGCCTGAGATGTGGTGCGCCCTGGCAGCCCGGATGGGCACGCTTGTTGCTCCTCATCCGAGAAATGTAGGGAGTCAGCATCCGAGAGTTCATGTTCCGGTGGGGAGACTTTTTCTGTAGGTTGGTGTTCTCTTCTGCTGCAGTTGCTTGCGGATCTCCTATTGAACATAGGTCAAATGGTCATTGAAGTGCACTCCACATGCTTGGTGTTTCATGTTACATCTGTAGGCTGTCCGGAAATTGGTTAAAACCGACTCTGCCCGACAGTACCCTACCGGATGAAAATCAACTGACCCGGTTTAAACCGAGTGTCACTGATTTTCAATGCTGTTGCACCACTTGATGGAGCCAAAGCATTGCAGACCAAACTGCAATTTAGTCCCGTCTCAATGAACACTGGTGAATTTCATGGATTCAGGGGAGTCAAGTACTCGCAGGCTTAACGAGACTTTGTTGTTCTTGCACCCCTTCATTGAGCCCCTGCATACGATGTTACGTCCAGCTCACCCAAGATAAGTAGAAAGAAAATTAATAATGGATTGTGCTTGAAATGCATGCAAGGGCCAGAGCAACACCACGGGGCATATTACCAAGGGCCTTATCGCCGCTTTAGCGGGAATTTTTACCACTAAAGCGGCGATAATTTTATCGCCCTATTACCTAGCTGTCGCTAACACCAGTTGGCGACAGCTAGTAGGAGATAGCGGTCATTTAAGTGCCCACTTTGCATGTCAGCGATAATTATCGCTAATGACATGCAAAGTGGGAGTGCCAAGATGTTAGCGACTGGAAACAGTCACTAACATCTCTATCTCCTATTACAAACTTTTGATAATAATCGCACTAAGCGCGATTATCTCCAAAAGCTAACGCCTGCCCAGAGCTGTTCTTAGCCATGTTATCCAATGGTAGGTGGATAACAGGGCTAAGAGCATTTGCTCGGTAATTCATGAATATCGCTGACTTTACAGCGATATTCATGCATTTCAGACGATTTTTATTGCTTAGGAGATAAACCTTGATAATAGCAAGGCTCCTAAGCGATAAAAATCGGCGGAGCTCGGCGATATTCATATTGCCGCTAAACCAACATAGCGATAATTATCGCTAGTTGTTGGTAATATGCCCCACGTCCCCTGTCTGGCTAACATGGGGTGGGCCCTGGGGAAAGAGGCGGCACGCTCACGTTTGTTGCTTGGGTTTTTAAATGTGCTTAATGCGGCCCGAGAACAAGTGCCAGAGCAACACCAGGCCCCCTGCCTGGTGTTGCTCTGACAGGGGGCAAGGGCACCCTGTCTGGCTAACGTGGGGCAGAGGCACTGTTGTGGTCTGCCGTTTGTCTGCATGCAGCCGTACCTGATTAATTCACAGGTCTTTTAAAAGACCATGGGCCTCATTTATTAAAAGTGACGCATCGCTGCGTGAAAACAGCGATGCGTCACTTTTCACTGTGTCCTTGCGACACCAATGATGCGTCATATTAACAGTATGACGCATCATGGCGCAAGGAGTTACAGATACGTCAGTATTTCTGACGTATCTGTGTGACGCATTGCTGGAGTGTGTCACAAAAGTGACGCAACTCCAGCAATGTATCCTTTCACATGGGGCAAGCACCATGTGAAAGGGCCTGCGTCAGTCTTACGCCTGCTGTGAGGCAGGCGTAAGAAATTGGCGCATTTGTGTCCTAGAAGTGGCGCAGTGAAATCTTATAGATTTCACTGCGTCACTTCCATGACCCTTTCTTGCGTCAGAACGCCCCCCTGCATACATTATACCTGACGTAGGTATAATGTAGCGTGGGGGTTTACAAAGTGACGCATCTAGGTAGATGCGTCACTTTGTAAATATGGTGCAACAAGGTACATTTTTTCCACCGCTGGTGCGTCACAAAAAGTGACGCACCGGCGGCCTAAAAGTGACGCACAGCCTCATAAATGAGGCCCGATGGTGTTTAAGTGCATCATCAAAAAATGATGCAGTGTGTGTCGTATTGCCTCTAAACGCACATATTTGCTGTTGAATGCATGCAATATAAAAGTGTCCACGAGATAGTGCCCTTAAACCAAAATACAATATTCCAACACGTCTGTTAAATAAAAGTGCTCAACATGCACACAACTCAAGTACGATATATTATTGGTCTATAAAATTGTGCCCTTCAACCGGGGCATACGGAATACGTTGCTATCTCATTTCTTTTTAAAGTTACTGGCACATATACTCTAAAGCTTCCTGCTCAGAGCGTGCTGCCTGCTGCAAAGAGCCCTCTCCATGGGCCTCATTTATGAGAAATGACACATCGCTGCGTGAAAGCAGCGATGCGTCACTTCTCAGTGCGCACTCCTTGCATCATGATTGATGCGTCATATTTATAATATGATGCATCATGGCGCAAGGAGTTACAGATACGTCAGTATTTCTGATGTATCTGTAGGCGCAAAAGTGACGCATTGCTGGAGTGAGTCACAAAAGTGACGCAACTCCAGCAATGTGTACTTTCACATGGACAAGTCCCATGTTGTTAGAGCCTGAGTCAGTCTTACGCCTGACATGAAGCAGGCGTAAGATTTTGACGCATTAGCGGCCAAGAAATGACGCAGTGAAATCTTATAGATTTCACTGCGTCACTTCCATGACCCTTTCTTGCGTCAAAACGCCCCCCTTGCATACATTATACCTGGAGCAGGTATAATGTGGCTAAGGGGTTTACAAAGTGACGCATCTACCTAGATGCGTCACTTTGTAAATATGGCGCAACAAGGCGCATTTTTTTTGCAACTGGTGCGTCACAAAAAGTGACGCACCGGCTGCGTAAAAGTGACGCACAGCCTCATAAATGAGGTTCTGTTTACTTAACAAGGCTTTGTTCTTGCATCCCTTCATAGAGCCCCTGCATACGATGTTGTGTCCAGCTTACTCAAGATAAGTAGGCAGGAAATTAATAAAGGATGGTGCTTGAAATGCGAGCAAGGGCCAGAGCAACACCAGACCCCCTGGCTGGCTAACATGGGGTGGGCACCGGGGAAAGAGGCGGCATGCTCAAGTTTGTTGCTTGGGTTTTTAAATGTGCATAATGCGGCCCTAGAGCAAGTGCCAGAGCAACACCAGGCTCCTTGTCTGACTAACGTGGGGTGGGCATCATGGAAAGAGGCGGCAAGCTCAAATTTGATGCTTGGGTTTTCAAATGTGCATAATGCTGCCTGTGAGCAAGGGCCAGACCAACACCAGGCCCCCTGCCTCTGTTGACATTTAAGCACATCAGAACAGTTTTCTAATTAATTCTCATCACTTTTTGTGCATGGATCTGAATCTGCTTATATGGAACTGTGCTTGTATTGCTTAATGCGGCCCATGAGCAATGGCCCCCTGCCTGGCTAACCTGGGGGAGAGGAGCTGTTGTGGTCTGCAGTTTGTCTGCCTGCCGCCGCACCCGATAAATTCACAGGTCTTTAAAAAGACCATTTACTCAATGAGGCTTTGTTCTTGCACCCCTTCGTAGTGCCCCTGCAAAGGGCATTCAAGCATCACCATACGATGGTGTTTAATGTTTGTATTTTACAACAGATTAAGTTCCAGCAACTGTCTTTCTCATTTCGTTCCAGATGTTATAATGCACTTTGAATCTCACAGTTTCATAGTTTTCTTGCAAGTTTTACTTGGAGCAATAACATCGTAGTAAATACTGTAATATGCAGTGCACAGCCTTTAGAAGAAAGAGCAATTTCAGTGATACATCTAATTCAGAAACAGCCATTTTCCACTGTGATTCTCTTTGATGCCAGATGATCTAAGCTTTTGAAAGATAGAAAACATAGTTGTAAAGCAACATCTGAACATAAAATATAGACAGGAGACCTTTAGCAAAAAAAAAAAGTTCTTTTAATGTTGGTCTGCCTATCTCCGCAATCCACTCTAAAACAGTAGCTTCATATATTTGCACTAGTTGAAAACAACATTTTTGAGAGACCTATTGCACAAATTATACTCAGTGTAATTCGCTTCTTTGTAATGCCTCTGTTGACATTTAAAGCAAAACCGTCCATCTGTGGAAAAATACAAACTGGGGGGGCACTACCAACCAGAATATAAGATCCTTAATTATTGCCCGGCGATGTCGCCTCTTGAACCCACAAAGAAGTTAAACTATTGAAGAGGCAGGCGCTGGAGACTGGAAGGCAGGAAACAAGGTTTTTATTCGCTCCGGAGGAGAACACAACGAAAAACGGACAGAAGGTATCGTTCTGAGGTGCTCTAACTGCATCCCTGAGGCCTGGCCTCTTATACACAAGTTTATCTCTTTATTACATGTAACACATTCTCGTTGATACTTTGATGTACGGAAAGACATCCTCAGAATCCCCCCTTCCCAGCCCGTTCCCATGCAAGGCTACAGTGGAAGTCCCCGCCCCGTTCACAACAGGTGATGATCATCGCGCAGCTGGGTATTCCGCCGATTCACGGAGTGTGCGGGTTTCGATCGGATCTCGTGGGATGGGGGGGGCTTTGATCATCTCGGGGGTCCTTTGAGGAGGGAAGCTTCCTATTGTATGGGGAGGGGCAAGAGATTGGTATCGGCAGAGCTAGGTGTCGGCCTGGGAACGGGGAAGACAAACGGGCACACGGGGAAAAGGGGTTTGCATCAAAAGGGCCGGAGGTCATGACGGGGAAGCAGGGAGGTGTCGCGCTGGGAACAGGATGAGGGCCTGGGGCAGAGCAGCGCCGAAGAGGGGTTTATGACTCAAGGCAGGTGCAAGCAGGGGGGTTGCCAGCGAAGTTAGGAGAGAGAGAGACGCGCTGGCTCTCGGCGAGAGCAGGGAAGCCATGGTGTCCAAAATGGCGGCTGTTTTACGCGCACAAAAGGTTTAAGGAGAGCAAGAGGGCGCCGATAATGTTGACGGTTTTCAGCCTAACTTTTAACAGTCCTCCCTTTTCAACATATCTAGCCAACTTGCTTACTCAATGTCAATTTTCATCAAATTCCTAACTTCGGTATCATATAATGCCCTCATATGTTCGCTTCCAATGTCCACAGTTTTGGGAAAAATACAACTCGCACATAAAGAACACATAGGTGGCAAACATTGAATTCCTAAGCATAGGCCACATATTACAACTACGGGAATCAGGATAATGGTGAGCAGTCTCCAGCCCCAGCTTTTGACGGTGTCCCAGAACCAACCACCAAGCGACCATTCTTCTTGCTCTTGGTGAACTTCCGAAGAGAGTCTGTGAAGATGTTCGATGGCTTTGTACACTGAGGGTGAGTTGTCCGGTATGTATGTACAACAGCTGGCCCCAATAATGCGGCATGCTCCTCCACGGTCCGCCAGAACCACATCTAGAACGAGGCGGTTCTGAAGAGCCACCAAACGGACCGCTTGGAGCTCGGCAGTGTTGTTGGCAAAGATGCCCGCTGTGATGTTCATGGTTGTCTCGACTGCCTGAGTCAAATGTCGGATGGCACGGCTGTTTGCCATCGGGCCCCAGAGGGGGACGAGTCCTTTCATAGCATCGAGGAACTGTGCTCCTGTTGAGTCGGCTTGCTCAACGTCTTTGGCTCGTTTTTGTCTGTGGTGATTCGCTGGGGCCACATAAGTTGGAGGAAGGACGAAGGAGATGTAGCAAGTGCCCCCCCAGCCTTTGGGGAGCCAGGTGTAGGCCTTCGTGCCACAGATGAAATACATGTTTGGGGATGACACAAAGGAAGGTGGATCCGTGGAGTCCAAAGTTCTGGTAAAGCGGCAAGCGCTGTGACCCACCAGCTGTGTCCCAAGTCCTTCTACACACATGTGGCCTGTGACGTTGATGACCGTCAGGGCCACAGTCAGAGTGGCAGCCGTTCGTTTCCGCAGATAGGAGAAGGTGGGTCTGGTTGGATTGTTGAACACCTGCATTTCGATTCGTTCTTTGGCCGGAATGTCCATTTGGATTGAGTCGCTGGGGGTCAGCGGGCAGAAGTGTGTCTTTGTCTTGTTTCGCCCGGCCCCATGAGAAGAATGTGCTGCAGCTCTGCTGGAGGTGGCATTTCCCGTATAGCTCTCTTGCAGGAGGATCAGCCAGGCAAGGCAGGAGCCGTGGACGGAGAAGGGTGAAGGGATGAATGGTATTGAATGTCCAGTGGCATGGGGTAGCAACCCACAGATCCAGCAGTTGGTGGCGTTGGTGGCGAGATTGTGCTGGTGAAGTAGCTGCACGAAAGAGTTGTTCCAAAACTCCTTTCGCCTCTCTCTTAGTTGAGGAGAGAGCGAAATTAGATAATGTTCCTTCATGGTGGTAGGCTGAGCAGTGGTTAGGAATGTTTCGTGAGCAGGTGCGTGTTCTTCCATAATCCAGAGCGTAGTCATGAGGAGAAAACAGAGGAGGATTACGATGAAGAGTGCAATTGTCTTTGAGCTATGGAGTCTGTCTGTTCTCGGATTTCTGTAGTGGGTATTTCCTGTTGTCTCAGTCGGCTTCTTGTTTGGCGCTTCCATCATCTTCTTATCTGGCGCTTCCGTCATCTTCGTCTTCAAGGTGCTCGGTAGTGGGCAGGACCACAGACTTAGTTTTAGCTTCTCTCCAGGTAACCCTTGGTAGTTTGGGTCACCGTTCTGAGATTCTTTAACCTAGTCCGTGGCCTACTTAGCCGAAGCTCCCTCCTTTCGACGCAGGAAATACCCTTCTCGAGATGGCACAGTGGGGTCAGGATGTTTTGAAAGTTCAAGTGTCTCTGTGTCAGGATAGCAGTTCAACGATGGTCGGTCCTGGTTCAGGAGCTCTTCTTGGGTGTTGACGGTGTCTGTCGTGGCCAGGGTTGGAGAGACCTTTTTGCAGTGATGGGCGTGCAGCCAGTGTTTCTTCCCCTCCACTCGAAGTGCGGTCCGAGTGGTGATCAGCACTTGCCAGGGGCCCGTCCACCGGGGTTCCAAACTCTTTGATCGCTGAAAGTTTCGGATCAGCACGAAGTCCCCCGGCTGGATGGCGTGACCCGGACCCCTGGAAGCATCGGGGATGGCCTGCTGCACCTGCTGATGAAGGACAGACAAAGTTTCAGTCAATTTGTACAGATAATCAGACATTAGGACATCCGGAACGTCATGAATGGACGTTGGTTTCGGGGCAGACCAGACGCTCATGGGTCGGCCGAAGACAACTTCATAAGGGGTTAAGTGATGTCGGGTGGGGGTAGAGCGCATCGATAGCAATGCCAATGGGAGGGCGTCTGGCCATTTCAGGCCCGTCGTAGCCACTATTTTGGCCAGTTTAAGCTTTAGTGTGGCGTTGTGTCGTTCGACAAGCCCAGCAGATTGAGGGTGGAAGACTGCGTGGAATTTCTGTTTGATACCCAGCCCATTTAGGATGAGCTGGATAACGTTGGCTACAAAGTGGGGGCCATTATCACTCCATAAAACACGACAGAGGCCATAACGGGGGAAAAACTCCTTTAACAGGACCTTTGCAGTGGCCATAGCGGTGTTGTCACGGGTTGGATATGCTTCCACCCATTTGCTAAATGCGCACACCACGACAAGTACATATTTCAGGCCTTGGCATCTGTCTAGCTGGATGTAGTCCATCTGCAGGACTTCAAATGGGTGGTTTGGGACCCCAAATCCCCCCCGGGGTACTACAGTTCCCTTCCCGGGGTTGTGTTGCAGGCATATTAAGCATTGTTGGACCAGGCGTTTGGCGGAATCTGGAATCTTGTCATTGTGCCAAACCCTGGAGACAAGTTCGATCATGGGGGCTGATCCTATGTGGGCAGGGGAGTGTGCCATGGTTAATATGGGAATCAAGTATGAATCAGGTAGCAACCATCTGTTCGTGTCTTTTGTCCGCCAGCAGCCTTCATCGTCTTTCAATCCCACCCGTGCCCATTCAGTCAATTCGTGTTGTGTGCTAGCCGTTTGTATGTCTCTAATTGTGTCCTTGGCGTCAGTCCAGTTTTCTGCTTGTGACCTGGTCACGTACATACGTGTTGTCGTTCTATTTTCAGCTGTCGTTCGGGCGGTGATGTCGGCTAGTGCATTTCCCTGTCCAATAATGTCTGTCACCTTCTTGTGTGCCTGGCATTTGATAACGGCAAGTTTGTTGGGGAGGAGGACAGCTTCGATTAAGGCGGAGACTAAATCCCCGTGCAAAATGGGTGTGCCGTGTGAGGTCAAGTATCCTCTCTCCCTCCAGAGGAGCCCAAAATGGTGAACCACCCCGAAGGCATACTGGCTGTCGGTGTAAATGTTCGCCGTGGTTCCTGTTGCCAGGATGCAGGCTCTCGTCAAAGCAATCAGTTCCGCTGCCTGGGCAGATCGCTGGGTGATGCGGGCTGTTTCTACTACAGTTCGAGCCGTGGTGACTGCATAGGCAGCGGAAGTGGTACCATCGGAGAGTTTGATGCAAGAACCGTCCACCCACAACTCCCCGTCGGGGTCAGGGAAAGCTGTGTCTCTGAGATCGACCCTACTCCTGGTCTGTTCGTCCGTAAGAGTCACGCAGTCATGTACGGGGTGCACATTGGGGTCGTTCTCTGGCAAGGGTAACAGAGTTGCTGGGTTCAGTGTGGTGCATCTTTTCAGGGTGATGTGGGGGGCAAGCAAGGTTAGTTCGTATCCAGTCAGTCGTGCACTCGTCAGATGTTGCGTCTTGGTTTGGTTCAGGAGGGTGTCGACTGCATGGGGTACCAGTACCGTGAGGGAATTCGAGAGTACAATCCCCTCACTCTGTCGGATAGAGACTGCAGCAGCAGCTACAGCTCGAAGGCAGGCAGGCAAGGCTCTGGCGACAGGGTCAAGAGTGGCAGAGAAGTAAGCGCACGGTCGTTGCTTAGGACCGATGGCCTGGGTCAGGACAGATAAAGCGCACCCCTCCCTTTCGTGAGTGTAAAGGGAGAAGGGCTTTCTGTAATCAGGGGTACCCAGGACAGGGGCTGAGCAAAGGGCATCTCGTAGTTCTGTGAAGGAAGTTTGACACTCAGGAGTCCAAGGGAGTGGGAAAGGGACGTCTTTGTTTAGGAGAGAGAGCAGTGGTTTTACAACGAGGCTGAAGTTTGGCAACCATTGTCGGCAGAAGGAGGTGAGGCCTAATAGGGAGCGAACCTGCTTCTGGGTTTTAGGGACAGGGGTGTCTAGAATGGTCTGGATTCGATCAGGGGTGAGTTTCCGTCCATCTTTGGACAGAAGGTGACCCAGGTAAGTGACAGACTTGCAACTTCTTCTTGGAGACCTTGTGGCCATTTTCCGCAAGGAAGTGCAAGAGTTGAATGGTGGCGGTAACCGCTAGAGGGGTGGTGTCGGCTGCCAAAAGGATGTCATCGACATATTGTACCAACACCACCCCGTCGGGTAACCGGACTTGGTCTAGTTGCCTTTTGAGGGCCTGGCTGTAGATGCTAGGGCTCTCCGTGTAGCCTTGAGGGGCTCGGCAAAACCTATATGAGCGGGATTTTAGGGTAAAGCCGAAGAGATATCGGCTGTCTGGGTGGATGGGGATGGAGAAGAATGCGTTCTTGAGGTCGATGACGGAAAAGGTGGTGGCAGTGGATGGAATCAAGGTCAGGATGGTGGTGATGTCTGAGACCACAGGGTACTGGGGTACCACCACTTTGTTGATCTCTCGGAGGTCGATGATGAAACGGTATGCTTTCTCATCTCCCTCTCCCTGCTTCTTGATAATGGGCAAGATAGGGCTGTTGCAAACGTTGCTAACCACTTCCTCTACCACTCCTGCGTCTATCAGTGACTGGATAATCATTACCAATGCCTTCTCGCCCTCTGGCGATATCCGATATTGTGGGAGTTTTGGGAGTGTTGCGTCTGGTCGGACAGTAATGTGCACTGGGTCAATTAACATACGCCCTACGTCCGAATCCGCTTTGGCCCACAGATACGGAGGTAGGGTGTCAAGCAGGGACGCGTCGACGTCGGTGATGGAAAACATGTGTCGGGGGGAACAATGTTTAAGCAGAACGGGGTTGTCGTAAAGAAACACTCGAACTCCATCTTGAGAACACCTAATCGTCGCTCGGAAGTGTTTCAGTAAGTCAAGTCCCATAATGGCGTCAGGGCTATTGGAGGAAAGCAAGAACGTGGTGTCGGTGGTGTTGTTTTCTACGTCAAAGAGAATCGGGGCAGACAAAGGGTTGGTGGAGGGCGTTCCATCGAAACCTGTCGATGTTATGAGTGAGCCAGACAAGGGTGCCCTTGGAATCAGTCGTTTAGATAACGCACTACGTGTTGCGCCAGTGTCTACCAGAAATGGAGACTTGGTACCCAGGACCTTAGCAGTGACATAAGGGCCCTGCTGGTCAACATAGAGCTCGACTGGATCCCTCCCTCGCCCTTGGCTGTCCTATGCAAAGGTGTGAGTGTCGTCATAGTCAGATTGTTGATATTGGTTCTGTCTGGGTCGATCGAACGTATTCGGTCTGCTTGATCTGTCATTAGTCGCGTCATTTGGGGGCCCTCGTTGTGGTCCCTTAGGTCTCGGTCCGTTTGCTACATCCCTGGGGTCTCTGTTCCTGATCATTTCCAGGAGAACTGGGCACTGGGATTTCCAATGGCCAGTCCCTTTGCAGAAAGCGCACTGGTCATCTCTAAGGTCTGTGCGTCCACTGTAGGGAGTCAGAGTGCGGTCCTGGGGAAATGCAGTCTTAGGGACGTTTGTCTGGTAGTTTCCCCGGTATTGGTCTCGTCCTATAGTCACCCCTTGCAGTTTGGCAATCATCACCCTCTCTTTTAAGTCTTTCTTCTTTTTCTCTGTCGCCCTATCGTTTTCATTTTTCTGATGCTCATAATATTGGGCCATTTGGAGAATCGCTGTAGGTTTGGAGGCTGCCCAACTACTCTCGCTGGCCTGTAGTTTCTGGGAGATGTCCAATGATAGGCCCTTAACATAATTCTGGACAAACAGATGGTGTCCGGTTGCAGTGGTCATGTCCTGGCCGCTGTAATCGGAGAACACCGTTTCAAACCGGGAGAAGTATTCCGATACATCCTCCTGGGGTTTTTGGCGACAGGCTGTTACTATCGACCAGTCCACTTTCTTTTCTGGGACTTGGGTTTTTAATTTCTCTACAATTTTATCTGGGAGGTCTAGAATGGATTTCAACGGCTTTTGTCCTGGTCCCCGTTGTTTGTCCAGTTCATCGAGTTGTGACCAGGTATGTCCAAACAGCTCAAGGTGGTCGACTTTCCGGATTTGCTTCCACACATCAGCTGGTAGACATAACCCGAAGAACAAGTCGATGTCAGCCAGGGTCATGATAGTTGAACCCAGGGCTGTCCCCAATTCAGTATAGAAGGCAGTGGGGTTTTTACGTAGGTCGGGTAGAGATTTCCGGAATGTCAGTATCTCTTGCCGGTCCCATGGCTGGTAGACCCAGTTGTACACTACCCTTCCCTTCGCATCTTGGTTGTTTGCATCATCGTGAGTCCCTGTACCTCGAGGGGGAACCCAGTAAGGGGCAGCCTCACGTATCGGCATCATGGTGTTAGATTGCTCGGTTGGTGGTTCGGTCACTACGGGGGCCGCGGATTTAGATCCCGGCTTTCGTTCAGTGAGGTGGCGGAAAACCTCAAGCGTACGCGTAAGGAGGTCCGACACATCACACTCGCCCTCATCCCCGATATCGACCTTCCGGTACAGAGTCCTTAGGCTCTCGGGACCTTTGTCTCGATATCGGTCCTCGTATGCATTCAAGACATGATAACACAGTCGTACGGTAAAATGTCGTCTGTGACTCCCTGTATACGAGCTGAACATATCTGTGATGTACTCTTCATCATCTTTCCTTTCTACCAGTGTCCTTGCTATTTTGTCGATCCCCGCTCGCTCATCTTTGTCTAGCCTGTTTGTTCTTGCAAGGCCAGCCCCTCGAGTCTCATGCTCGTCTAACGTTGTCGTTGATGCGGGTTTTAATACAAGGGGTTCGGCTGGCACAGAGGCCATTGGGGCCGACGCTGTGGCGGTACCTTCGTTTGTACCTGGGGGTGGCGCGTGCTGCGCCAAGGGTTGAGAAGGGGCATATGGAGGGGGCATGTAGATGATAGGGGGACCTAACAGCAGGTCCTCATTGGCTTGTCGTTTCGAGGGTAAATCAGGGTAGAGCATGGAGGGGGTTCTAACCGGACACTGGCTTGGCGTTTCCCTTTCTAGTTTCTGTTTAGCTTTCTCTCTTTCCTCTATCTCCTTTTTTAGTTTCTGAGCAGCTAGGTGGGCTGCTTTTTGCAGCTCTTTTTCCAACCTACTCTCAGTTTTCTTTTTACGCTGTTCAGTTTCTTTTCGCCACATGCCGAAGCTATCAAGCATAGTAGGTGTTGTCTTGTTTTTACCTAGGGCAGTTTCTAGCGTTTTTATTTTATCATCATCGAAGGATCCTATCAGGGGCCATTGACTTTCTTGACTCTGTTTTGTATATTTATGCCATAGTTTACTATAGGCAATAGCGGTCAATCCATGCTTCATGAACATGTCCTTATTAGGGGTGCCTTCCAGTGGGGCTGGATGGTCCATCTCTAATAAGCGGTCCGGGCTAAACAGGCTACTAATCAGTGGGGAGAAGACAGACATGACGGCTCGTAACGAGGGACTAAAAAGTCAGCACTGCCTATCTTATCACTAGGTGCAAAGACTAGACAGAATATTTCTATTCTACGTTGTTTGCAGGCAGTGAATACCTCATGGATCACAATAACCAAAGACCAATAAATAACAATGGGGAGAATGAGTAGGTCCGCAAAGATCTGCGTTACCTACCTTTTTCACTATCTGCAAAAAGGGTGGTCTCTTCCCTGTTTGCAGACAGGGAATCTCCAGGAAACAATAATTTTGCGAACAACAGTTCAGTTTCAAGCAATTATAGGGTGGGGGAGAAAAAAATAAGCACGGCTGCTACCCTACCTATCCTCCACTGCTTGCAAAGAGAGAGACCTTTGTTTCTCCGTTTGCAGACAGTGAATCCCTCATAGATCAAGATAACAAAAGACCGATAAATAACAATGGGGAGAATGAGTAGGTCCGCAAAGATCTGCGTTACCTACCCTTTTCACTATCTGCAAAAAGGGTGGTCTCTTCCCTGTTTGCAGACAGGGAATCTCCAGGAAACAATAGTTTGTGAACAACAGCTCAGTTTCAGGTGATTATTGAGTGGGGGAGAAAAATAAGCACGGTTGTCTGCCCTACCTATCCTCCACTGCTTGCAAAGAGAGAGCCTGTTGTTTCTCCGTTTGCAGACAGTGAATCTCCAAATAAACAAAAAGAGCAATACTAGTATTTAACAAACAAGCAATCAAGCAATTTTTTCGCAATTTGTCGTGGTAACACGACCTTACCCGGACCGCATGGACAGTTTCCTGACTTCCGAATCCAGCGCCCGATCGTCCTCTCTTCTTCGTTATCCTCGCGGCACTCCTGATGGTTCCCAGTCAGGACCGTAGATCACTCGAGAGAGGTCTGTTCGGAACCAGTGAAGTTCGGATGATCGGCTGTCAGACGAGGGTCTATCGGACAGACGCGTTCCCGATCGTTGCAGTCGTTCACTTTGTCGTCAGGACCTCTCCCACTGGATCCATGGGTCGCTGATGGGCCCCACGCTTGGGACGCCAATTGTGGAAAAATACAAACTGGGGGGGCACTACCAACCAGAATATAAGATCCTTAATTATTGCCCGGCGATGTCACCTCTTGAACCCACAAAGAAGTTAAACTATTGAAGAGGCAGGCGCTGGAGACTGGAAGGCAGGAAACAAGGTTTTTATTCGCTCCGGAGGAGAACACAACGAAAAACGGACAGAAGGTATCGTTCTGAGGTGCTCTAACTGCATCCCTGAGGCCTGGCCTCTTATACACAAGTTTATCTCTTTATTACATGTAACACATTCTCGTTGATACTTTGATGTACGGAAAGACATCCTCAGAATCCCCCCTTCCCAGCCCGTTCCCATGCAAGGCTACAGTGGAAGTCCCCGCCCCGTTCACAACAGGTGATGATCATCGCGCAGCTGGGTATTCCGCCGATTCACGGAGTGTGCGGGTTTCGATCGGATCTCGTGGGATGGGGGGGGCTTTGATCATCTCGGGGGTCCTTTGAGGAGGGAAGCTTCCTATTGTATGGGGAGGGGCAAGAGATTGGTATCGGCAGAGCTAGGTGTCGGCCTGGGAACGGGGAAGACAAACGGGCACACGGGGAAAAGGGGTTTGCATCAAAAGGGCCGGAGGTCATGACGGGGAAGCAGGGAGGTGTCGCGCTGGGAACAGGATGAGGGCCTGGGGCAGAGCAGCGCCGAAGAGGGGTTTATGACTCAAGGCAGGTGCAAGCAGGGGGGTTGCCAGCGAAGTTAGGAGAGAGAGAGACGCGCTGGCTCTCGGCGAGAGCAGGGAAGCCATGGTGTCCAAAATGGCGGCTGTTTTACGCGCACAAAAGGTTTAAGGAGAGCAAGAGGGCGCCGATAATGTTGACGGTTTTCAGCCTAACTTTTAACACATCATCTCCTTTGGTTTTGCTTTGTTCGCCCTAAGTTGTCAGGGTATGCCCAGACGTGGGTCCCTTGCTCGCTTTGCCACTGGATTCAAGATAGCCTGGCTGATGAGGGTTATGAACCTGAAACCGGTCCCAGGATGCTTGTTTCTGGTCCAGAGAAGACATGGCTTGGCAGTTTAGGCTGGACTTTTCCCATGAGGCACAGGGTCAGACTGATTTGCATATGGCCCTGTCTGAACTGGGGTGAGCGAAGTGAGCTAAAGAATGATGATGGATTAAACCCAGATTAGTTGACTGGAGGTGAGTGCTTAAAATGTTCCACCCTGCGTCCATCATCCTCTTTGGTTTTGCTTTGTTTGCCCTAAGTTGGCAGGATATGCCCAGACGTGGGTCCCTTGCTCACTTTGCCCCTGGATTCAAGATAGCCTGGCTGATGAGGGCTATGAACCCAAAACCGGTTCCTGGATGTTTGTTTCCACTCCAATGAAGACATGGCTTGGTAGTTTGGGCTGTACTGTTCCCATGAGGCACAACATCAGACTGATTTGCATATGGCCATGTCTGAACTGGGGTGGTGGAGTGAGCTAAAGAATGATGATGGATTAATTCCATATCAATTGACTGGGGTGAGTGCTACCAATGTTCAACACTCCGTCCATCATCCCCTTTGGTTTGGCCCCTTTGTTTTTGCTCTGTTGACATTTAAGGGCATTAAAATAATTTACTAATTAATTCTCATTATTTTCGTGCATGGATCTGAATCTGCTTATATGAAAATGTTTCAGCACACAAGAAATGACCCCAGTAAACTACGTTAGAAAATGTGATAGCTGAAATAGCAAACCAGTTATCATTCTTTTACAAAACATGTTTTTGTAATGATACTGCAATGGTAAGGTATCAACTTCACAAACTCAAACACTTATAGCATAGACTCTTCCATAAATCTTGAAAATAACAGCAGGAGAGGATGTAGTCTAATGGTGAGGGCGGTCAAACTCAAATCTGGCGAACGGGGTTGAGTTTCGGCAATGACACTCAACATCCTGTGATTCTGGGCAAATCACGTAATCTACCCGTCCCTAACAAAAATGAATGTGCCCTTGTGTAACACTTCAGGTCGAGTTAGCACTATAGAAATCTCCGAGGGGAAAAAAAACAGCAGTGAAAATCAGCCTAGCTTTCCTTAGAGCGTGCCATCATGCTACGTGATTTGTTAGGAGTGCCCAAAACCATGAACATGTCACCCAGCGCTCACTTTCTTCAAATGACAACACATTGATTCTAAATGAACTATGAGAACTGTGGGGCATATTATCAACAAATAGCGATATTTATCTCTAAGTAGGCTTAGCGGCAATTTTTTACCGCCGCGCATCACCGGTTTTTATCGCTGAGATAACGTGCTATTAGCAACGTTCATCTCAAAAGCGATAAAATTCCCAGCGATTGCGGCAAAATCCTGAATTTCGCTGACAATACAGCGATATCCACGCATTATCGTTAACATGGTCTTAGCCATTATATCAACCTCCCATTGGATATAATGGCTAAGAACAGGTCTGAGCAGGCGTTAGTTTTTGGAGATATTCGTGCTTAGCTTGAACATTTCCATCGCTACGCCTGCCTTACTAATAGGCGATAGCGAGGTTAGCGACTGCTTTCAGTCGCTAACAGGTTGGGAACGCCCACTTTGCATGTCATTAGCAATAAATATCGTTACAGGCAAAGCGGACCCCAAACTGCTCGCTATCGCCTAAAAGCTGTCACTAACTGCTGTTAGCGACAGCTTGTGAATAGAGCGATAGAATTATCGCCGCTTAGCGGACGAAAACGGCCGCTAAAGCGTCAATAATTGCCTACCGCCAATATGCCCCTTTGACTGTTAATAGTGGCACGTTTTACATTTAACACCTCTTACATCTATGTGTTCCCAAGTTCACACATCGTGACACTGACCATAAATTCTTAATGGCTGCTTGTTGTTCTTCCACTTAGCTCAGTCTCTCGGGCGCCCCGGTCACCACCACAGACCCGACCCCAGGTTTGCTCCTATCTTTTTTCCATTCAAACATGATGGCGATGTATGTTGTGGCTCTTGTCTGTCAGTGGAGTGCAATGGTGTTATGTTAAGAGTCTATAAAGCACCACTTATATGCCTCCCCGATGCTGTTTTTAGAGTGTGAGATAGATCTAAAAGTACTTGTTTTTGTTGCTAATCACAGGCGCTGTTTACATGCAAACCCTGTGCTAGGTTTCACTTCACTAGAGCACACGCTGCATTCCCCCACACACAGTGCTGCTATTGACACACCTCACTAAGCACTAAGGGCCTCATTTATGAGGCTGTGCGTCACTTTTACACCGCCGGTGCGTCACTTTTTGTGACGCACAAGTGGCGTAAAAAATGCGCCTTGTTGCACCATATTTACAAAGTGACGCATCTAGGTAGATGCTTCACTTTGTAAACCCCCTGCGCTACATTATACCTACTCCAGGTGTAATGTATGCAAGGGGGGCGTATTGATGCAAGGAAGGGTCGTAGAAGAGACGCAGTAAAATCTATGAGATTTCACTGCATCACTTTTAGGACGCCGTTGCGTCAAAATCTTGCGCCTGCCTCACAGCAGGCGTAAGACTGACGCAGGCCCTTTCACATGGGGCTTGCCCCATGTGAAAGAACGCATTGCTGGAGTTGCCTCACTTTTGTGACACACTCCAGCAATGCGTCACTTTTGCGCTTACAGATACGTCAGAAAAACTGACGTATCTGTAACTCCTTGCGACATTAAATATGACGCATCAGGAATGTCGCAAGGAGTGCGCACTGAGAAATGATGCATCGCTGCTTTCACGCAGCGATGCGTCATTTCTCATAAATGAGGACCTAAGAGCACCCCATCCCCTCCCTGCTCCATTAAGGAGCCCTGCCCCTCCCTTTGTTGGCCTCGCTCTGCTTTTACTTCCGCTCTTTTCTTTTTTTTAACACCTTCATACAGACAGCAGGCGCCACAAAAGCGGCTGCTTTGATGTTCTAGTTCTCACGTGCAACTGCCACAAATCCAAACTTTTGACCAAGTTTCTGCTTTAGCAATGGTCTTCTGCTCCTGTAAAAATCTGCCTATCAGGATTAGTCATTTATGACTGCAGCACGCCAAAGTTTCATTTGACTGTGCAGCGCTTCGAAACAGACTCTAGCAAAGGCAATAGTTTTGGGCTATATAAAGTACTATTTATAGATTTTTGTATTTTATTTATTACATATGTCACAACAGTAAAAAAGGGAAATAAAAAACATGCCACCACCCAAATGTGCAATCCGTGTGCATGTAAAGAAAATGTTTTTGTTAATAATCATAGCTTTAATAGAGAAGTTACTTTGCTTACTAGTGGGCAGGTATAGAAACTCTTTTTAGGTTTGGCGCACCTCGTATGTGCCTCTGAGAGGCTCTCAGTGTGCTGTCTAAACCTCAATGTTATATGTAAGCTGGATTTATCAGTGCTTGTTTTCAAAGTCCATACTCGAGATCAATGGAACCTAAAGACTGCAATGCCACTGACGGCCAACAGAGGTCCTCTGAGGGGTTACATCGTCACGTTAGCGCTGCGGCTCCACCTATACCAATGAGAATAACAGCCTGATTCATCAAGCCGAATTGCGCTCGCAAAGGGCGAGATTCTGAGAATCTGGCCCTTTGCGAGCGCAATTTTTGCATTTGGGATTCATCATCCCAAATGCAAAAATCGGTAATTGCTAATTCGCTAAATTGCGAGGAATTACATTTAAGGAATCTCTATTTGAGATTCCTTAAATGCAATTCATCAACCATTTTTAAATTGCTAATTCGCAATTTCGGGCCGCTATTTACCGAGAGGTCAGACCTCTCGGTAAATAGCAAAAACTTAGAAAAATGCTTTTAAAAGCATTGTTCTAAGTTGCATGTTGCACACACAGCGCAACACCTGTTTCAATTTGCATTTAAGGGGTGCTACAGGGTGTCCTTTGGACACCCCTGGCACCCTTTAAATCGCTATCTTATTTGCGAGTAGCAAATTGCTAATCGCAAATAAGGAATACTCCCCATTCATTCCTATGGGCCTTTTGGCCCATAGGAATGAATGGGGAGTTATTCCTTATTTGCGATTAGCAATTTGCTGCTCGCAAATAAGGAATGTGTAGGAATCGCTATTTATTTAGCAATTCCTACATGAATACCGTTTTGCGAGTCCTTAATAGCGATTCGCTATGAATCGCTATTAGGTGCTCGCAAAACGGCCCGTTGATGAATAAGGCTGTAAGACTTTGTTGAATTATTTGCGAGTAGAGCCCAGGGGACCATGAGTAACGAAAGCACGTTTAGAGGCGCTAGACAGAAACAATGTTCTGGATCACGGGTAGTTTATGGAGACACAATCGAAATATTTATGTTTGTTGGAGTACGCTAAATCACATTACACTAACGGGCACATGCATCAACGATAATTGCATTCGCAAGCGGCGTGAATCGCAATTTTCGGCCGTTTGCGAATGAAATTATCAAAAATGCAAAGCATCATGTTTTTCGCAATTTTAGGAATCGCGATTTCTAAAATTGCGATTGCATTTCAGACATCGCAATTTCAGATTTCTGAAATGCAATGCATGAACATTTTTAAATAGCGAATTTTCAATTTGGAAGGGGTAAATTAGCATGAGGTTGAACCTCGTGCTAATTTACCGAAAACCTTGAAAGTGCATCGCAAATTGCAAATTGAAAAATGCCTTCCCATTGATTGGGAAGGGTTTTCTTTAATTGTGATTCACAATGAATCACAATTAAGGATATATACCGAATCTCCATGAATAATGCGAAGTAATCATGCATGTGGTCTGATATATATTCATGCATTGTCTGATGCATGTGGATGTACGACTCACATACTTATACGTCTCATTATGATTGTACCATAGTATCTGATCTCATTAGCATAGAGATCATTCGAAAATTAAAGTAGACATATACGTTATCAGAGCCACACAAAGTGCAACTGACAATGAAATAAGTTACTTGATCATTCGAAGAAAGGCGCATATGACAAGAATGCTCTATATTGCTTTACATCAGACAATTAGGGCGGCATCACCCTATAGTCCTTCAGTGTAACCAAAAGAATCAGCTCCTATGTTACAAAATAGTTTTAGAATTAATGTCCAATAATTATCGATAATGGTCTTTTGGGGGCGGTGACAGTCCTATGCTAAAATTGATGCATTATGGGTATGCCGGATTTATCATCTCTCCTATACCATGGTCTCATTGGAGATTTCCTTCCGATTAAAGCCTGCAATTCTACTGACTGCCAACAGCGGGCCGCGCTCGGGTTTACATTGTCATCCCTGCTCCCAGGCTAACTTCGAACTTTGCCTCATTAGACAGCTGTGACGTCTCCTCTGGAGCCCCGCCCACTCTAGGGGAGGCCGAACCTCCAGCCCAGGGAGCCAGCTGCTAAGATCCCCTGCCCCATCCATGCACAGGGTGCCAGGAAAGGGGGCTGGCTGCATTAATGGTCAAAATGGCCGTTGCCCTCCCACCTTTTGTGAGTAAAAAGAGGAGGATAAGAACTAACACTGGGGGGCATATTATCAAGGGCCTTAATTCATTTGTTAGCGACCTTTTCCGGTTGCTAACGCATGAATTAATTATCGCCCTATTATCAATGCCTCGCTAAGTCCGTTAGCGTCGCGTTTCCTACGTTATTCTTTGCCCCCACGCTGGGGGCGAGGAATAATGCTAATGAGATACAGGGTGGGCGTTCCCACGTCCAACCACATGTAAAATGTGGTTGGAGGCAGGATTGCCGTATTCACAAGGCAGGCCTTGGGAGAAGGAGACCCACGATAAACGCGTCTATCGCAGGGCTCCCGACGCCTGCTTTTAGTACGTGTTAGGCATTGCTAACATGAAGGGGTGGATCATAAAGCTGAATCCACCCCCCCATATTATCAAGGCATACATTAGCGCGTGAAAACAGCGCCTGTTTTCACGCGGTAATGCGACCTATCGACGATTTCACATCACCTGTTGGCTTTAGCATTGAGAATACGCTGCTAACAGGCGATGTGAAATCGGCGATAGATTTTTCCACGTTATCAAAGCTGTGCAATATGTTTTGCACAGCGTTGATAATATGCCCCTGGAAGCATAAAATAAAATTTACCCTGGAAAAGTGTTTGATTCTTTGGGGCGTATTCTCAAGGATTTATCGCCGAGTTATCAGCACTTATCGCAGCCAAAGTGGCAATAATTTTATTGCCCCATTCACAAGCAGGTGCTAACAGCTGAAATCACCAGTTTAAATGCGATAGCAACCTCAAAAAACATTGCCACAGATAACCCAGGCAACTATCGCTAAAAGATGCAGTGTAGGCGTTCCCGTGCAAAAAGCAGCGACAACACCACTCCGCAATATTCCCAACGACCAGCCAGTTCGGTGATAAGGTCCCAAAACAGGTGATAAGTCGCGTTAGCAGCAGGGATTTAATACCTGCTCTGACTTTGTGTAAAGTCGCATGACAACCTGCACCAGAAAAGGGAGCCCAGCCCAGAGCTACACCTGAAGAACAACAGATGCCATGGAGATACTGAACATGTAGCCTGGAGCCCCTAGAGGGCCACAACACCCACCGCCACCAACCCCATGGACCCCCCATCTCCCCCGGGCACCCCACCTGCCCCATGGACAAAGATATGTTACATCAACTCCACAAATTCATGCACAAAACAATTCGCCTGACGTCGCACAATTACAACAATCAGCATGCGTTTGTGTTCAGAAAAAGGAAAATCACTCATTCATATTTGAATCATGAGACAAAACATTTCATTCAAAAAAATTCAAAACAACTATTATAAAGAGTCATGGCGGGTCTTCTCAGGACAATTTGTAGATTTGTAGATTTGTAGATGCAAGACAAAATTCTAGATAAAAATGTGTGTCCTGCGCTCATCAAAGAACAGAGGGGCATATTATCAAGGGGGTTTATCTCCGCTTTTTTGGCTTTAAAAGCCAAGAAAGCGGAGATAAAATTATCTCCCTATTACCAAGCTGTCGCTAACACCAGTTAGCGACAGCTAGTAGGAGATAGCGACCATCTTGGGCCCCACTTTGCATGTCAGTGATATTTATCACTAATGACATGCAAAGTGGGCGTGCCAAGATGTTAGCGACTGGAAACAGTCGCTAACATCGCTATCTCCTATTACCAACTTTTGGAGATATTCGCGCTAAGCGCGAATATCTCAAAAAGCTAACACCTGCCCTGAGCAGTTCTTAGCCATGTTATCCAATGGGAGGTGGATAACATGGCTAAGAGCGTTAGCTCGGTAATGCATGAATATCGCTGACTTTTCAGCGATATTCATGCATTGTGGCCGTTTTTTATCGCATTTGCGATAAACCTTGGTAATACCAAGGTTTATCTGCGATAAAAATCGCCGCAGCTCAGCGGTAAATTTTTGTCTCTAACCAAGCAATAGCGATAATTATCGCTATTGCTTGGTAATATGCCCCAGAGAGAGTGAGCGAAAGAGAGAGATAGAGAGAGCGAGAGAAAGAGGGAAAGAGAGGAAGAGAGAGAGAGAAAGAAGGAGAGAGAAGAAGAGAGAAAGAGGGAGAGAGAGAGAAAGACGGAAAGAGAGGGAGAGAGATAGAGAGAAAGAGAGGGAGAGAGACAGTGAAAAGAAGAAAGAGAGAGAGAGTGCCGACACTGCGGACCCAGGCCTCACTGCTCACCTGCTGCCACCTGTGTGTCTCCAACCACGTTCCGGTATACTCTGCGGTCCACCAGGTCCCGTATCTGAAACAGAGTTCAGATTTATGAATGGCAGAGTCCATATAATTGCACATGCCATCATCGCTTACACACCCCTGCGCACACAGGCTGCTGCAGACCAACCCCTCCCGCAGCACAGCGGTGACTGCTCGCCCCTGCACAAATAGGCTGCTGCAACCCAGCTCCTCCCGCCGCCCAGTGGTGACTGCCAGCCCCTGCGCACCCAGGCCTCACTGCTCACCTTCTGCCACCGGCGTGTCTCTACGAGGGCTCACCACCTGCCAGTGCCAGCTCCAAGCCCGGTGCCCGCGAACATGGGACCCTACACATCATGCAGCCCCCCTCAGCAGGCCACCAGGCCACACACTTGATTCTGGGTCTTGATTTTGCTATGGTATTGATCATATCAGTGCACACTGCATCATCGCAGGCTGTACACCCGCTCACCCCTTTAGGTGCCACTAACTCTATGACCCACGAGGCAACGCCACGTGCCGCTAGGACAGCACTGCCTGCTGGCTCAGGCCTACACTGCGGTCTAGCAGGCCTCACATAAATCATCACCAGTCTGGACCGCCAGGACGGGGCATCATCGCAGGCTGCACACGCGCTCAGCACTTAAGGTGCTCTGTCATAGTATGAAAGCCTCACATAAATGCAACGCAGGAAAGGAAGAAAAACTAAAATGGCAAACTCACCCAACCTGAGTGAGATAAAATCTTGCGCACCTCAAGATGCCAGTATGGGTATCCCACGTTGAATTTTGAAACAAATAAAAGGTGCCAGCCCAGTTAAATTAAACGCTGCTGCTCACAAAATGCTTGTTCATAACACTAACACAGCCATGAAAGATGCCAGGTTTCTGTAAATGACTGAAAGATACCAGTTGAAGTAAAGTAGAATCTGGCATGTATAGGTTAAATCTGAAAAGATGTAAGTACGTAATGAAGGAAAACACTCCAAGCAAGCTGTAGAGATAGCAGACAGCGAAAAAGTACAGGACTTGCCAAGCTTGAGAGAAGTGAAAACTGGCATGCCCGAGTTGAGGCTGACCGGTGTCAAAAGGTCACTGGTGGGGTTGGGGCTGGCAAGTAGTAACAGGTGGATGTAACTTGCTTGGGTTCTTTGATGTAGTTGCAGTAAATTTGAAGGACATCTAACAAGGGCTTCAATTGGAATTCCATAGAGCATATTTTCAAGCCCATTATCGCTGTTTTAGCTGCAGTTTTCTGCCGCTAAAGCGGCGATAATTTTATCACCTTTCTTGATAATACGCCCCTAAGTACCGGTCAAGACTAGATGTGGAGCACAACCTGAGGATAGCAGTAGCAAAAATCCATCCACAGATTGACCGTCTCTGTGGCGAAAAACAGGCACACCCATCACATTAATGTTAGTGGTGTTATTATCAATCTATGTCAAATCATGTGTTATATATGTAAAACACAGCTTCATAGTAAAAGATATGTGCGCACATTTCATCTTGGAAAATTGTGATTTGAACTGTGTTATAAGCCTATGTCATTTAACCACACCCACTCACAAACCTGCAGTTTACTAAACACTCTTATTGTGTTTAACATTATTTGCCAGATATGGCCCGTGAGATGCGGGTGGCAGTTGATTATTTAGTGTACCAGATTCCAGATATTTCTGTCTGGAGGTGAGGGGGCCCAGACAAGTAAAAAAATTTAGCTGGGGGGCTCAGCCTACAAAAGTTTGAAGACCTCTGGCCTATAGGCATCCAGGAATTGATGTAGGGATTTTTCCACGTCTTCTATCTGTTCCACCGCGATGCTTAGAGCCCGGTTGAGCGTCCTCATGAACCGCTCCACCTCGCCATACGCTTGCAGCCACTATGTGGGGATTTTCGGTGTCGAATGGCTTTCCCCTCCTAGTATTCTTGAAATTCTCGCCACTGGAAGGGAGGTCCATTGTTGGACATGATTTCTTCAGGGAGGCACATGATTGCGAAAGTCCTGTCAAGAACCTTTTGTACGTGTGTGAATGCTGTGTAAGCGAATACCTCCACGATTGGTAATTTGGAGAAGGAGTCCATTAGCACCAGGGTGCTGCGGCCATCGGGAAGCTACGAAAGTCGATACTGACTTTGGACCAGGGCCGAGCCTGGTGTCAGCGAGTGGCAAAATGCCTACAGCACTTGGTATTCCCAGGCGGTCTCCCATCCACGTACTAACCAGGCCTGAGATTGGACGAGATCGGGGGCATTCAGGGTGGTATGGCCGAAGGCATGGGAGGCTGCCGGTTCAGGCCTCTTGTGCTGACAAACCCCTCCACTCTGGAACGTGCTGCGCTGCACCGCACTTGCACACTTCCCTCCAACAACTGCCCTCCCTTTGCAAGCTTGCTACAGAGAGCCAAGCACAGCCCTCTCTTCCAGCAGCCTTGTGCTTGCTTCTTTTCCAATTACACACAGGCTCCGGCCTCCCTCTTGGTGCCAGCTGAAGAGCAAGCAAAGCATCAGCCTGGGATTTTCACCAAGTGACTACTAGCCTTGTTTTGCACTGGCCTCCAAGGCACTCTATCAGGCCTATGTGGCAGCGGCTGCCAGGCTACCGCTCTTCAACTCTGGCTCGCCCGCAGAAACATTGGGGTGACAAGTCTTTTTCTGTGCAGCTCTGGCTGCAAGTTTCTTTTTCTTTTTTTATCAGGGACAGAGCCCTGATAGTCAAATCACGTCACTGTCCAGGGCCCGCCCCTATGTACATAGAGAAGAGAGAATGAGAGGAGGGACTGAGTGCTGCCAGGGTGAAGGGTCCTCCTTGCAAGCGGCCTGACTTCCGCAGCTGCCTCTCCTTAAGGGCAGTGAGGCCACGCCCCACCCCTTTTGGACAAAAAGATTGTATGTCAGGCTGAAGAAAAGTCAGCTAGACAAACACTCTTTATGTTCAGGCCATGAAGCCATGAGCTAGACATGCGCTAAATGCACAGGCTCCCGGCTGCCTAACCTGAAGTTTGCTGGGCTGAGGATGTCACAGCTCCAGTGGGCCTGACCTCCTCAGCTCAGCAAATGTCCTCGAGGCCCTCCCCTCGTGATGAGGGAGAGCGTCGGGGATAGCCAGCCTTGTGGCTGGGCGCTTCGTTTTTAAGCCCTGAAGTGCCAGTGGCCGAGTGTCTGTCACTGACTCTGCCCCCAACCTGCTCTGTGACGAGTGAGGGACTGCTGCCTTCCCTCATGGGCTGACCAAGGTAGCAGTACCAACCCTCCTGGCAGCTCCCCGAGCCCTGCAGCAGGTAAGTGTTGCTTTTTTATTGACTGTTTGGTTTGTGCGTGTTTGTATGTATGAATGTATGTGTATTTGTGAGTGAGTGTTGCGAAAGGGGGGTGGGTGTGCGAGTGTCTGCATGTGAATGCATGGGTGTAAGTGAGTGTGTATGTGTGTGCGTGTGTGCCCCACTCCCCTCTCGGTTGTACTGAACGGCACTCGCTGCATGCCTCTGTGCCTCTCCCCTCCCGCTGCTCCCGGGATGCTGGGGAAGGCAAAAAGAGGGGGACCAGGAACCGGGGCTGCCCCCGGAGCAGCCCAGCAGCAGCAGCAGAAGCAGCAGCTTGAGGCCGCCGGCAAAAGAAAACCCTCTGCTGGGGGTGCGGGTCCCCTTAGGGCAAAAGTTTTTGTTGAAAAGAAGACACTCTGAAGCAATAGAAGGTAAAAGTGGACTTTATTCTGTCACCCACTCTCTGAGACTGCCTGAGTGATACCAACATTCCACGGAAAGCTCTGGCAGAATGTACCAACAGGGAGGGGAAAGGAGGGGTGGCGGAACATACCAAAGGAAAGAGGGAGGAAAGAAGGGCAAATTACAACACATCTCCCTTCGGATAACAGAGGAGTTAAGCCTCGGGAAAGGGAGAGAGAGAGGGTGCAGGAGGAAGGAGACGGAACGTCACAGTCAGGATGCAAGTGGGGATAGAGGACAGTATGCAACATGAAATACCATCATAAAACTAACAGAGAACATGCAACCAAAAGTGATAACGAATGCATCTTTTATATGCTCCATAGAAGATCAATAGGTATATACATACTGTTAAAGCAATTAAGTCTCACTGTTTGAAGAAAAAGAACATTCCATATACTCATGTAGTGCGGAAAAAACCGGATAAGAATTTCACAGTCAGGATGCAAAAGAGGATAGAGGACAGTATGCAACATGAAATACCATCATAAAACTAACAGAGAACATGCAATCAAAAGTGCGATAACAAATGCATCTTACATATACTCCATAGAAGACCAATAGGTATATACATACTGCTAAAGCAATAAGTCTCAATGTTAGAAGAAAAAGAACATTCATATACTCATGTAGTGCGGGAAAAACCGGATAAGAAGTTCTCCATACTTCCTCCTTAAAATATGTACTTAGGAGATTGCCCTTCTTCGCGCCATACCATTTTAACTTGGTTCATCTCACCTTCTCTGCACACTCGTGCGAAATGGCCCTTTTTATTACACTTCATGCAAGTAGAATTACGGGCTGTACAATGAACACTATTTGCAAGGTGGTTGCTACTGCCACACCTAAAACATTTTAACCCTTCAGTGACGCTAACAGGATTCTCCCCTTTACTTTCTTTCGACCTAATTTTAAGAACTTCATTGTCATTGTTATCCTCAAAAGTACTTTTAGCATTGCTTACACTACATACGGGTTCTTTAGGTGGATTCATCTCCAAAATACACTTGTTATGTTATGTTATGTTATAACAAATTTGTAAAGCGCACGTAGACCAAGGTTTCATGGCGCTATTCTGGACTGGTCGCATACTGAGGCAGGGCTTACTCGTGTGCTTGTTTAAATAGCCAAGTTTTAAGAAGTTTCCTAAACCGCAGTAGTTCTGTGCAGGATCGAATCTCCAAGGGAAGCGAGTTCCACAGCTGTGGGGCCAGATATGCAAACCGGCATCCACCATGTCGTTTATGCTTGAATTTCGGAGTGACCAGCAAGTGTAGATGTTTGGAGCGAAGATCCTGAGTAGGGGTGTACCTAGATAGCAAATTATTGATAAATATGGGAAAAATTAAGCAAGCTGTATAAGAGGTCTGGCAGAGTGCCACCTGGGCTGCTGATGGATCAATCTTGCAGCCTGGGTCTGCACCAGCTGAAGCCGCTTAGTCAGACAGGATGGGAGCCCTAGGTAAATTGAGTTAGCATAGTCTAAATGAGACAATACCAGCCCTATCACCACCTGTATCAATGCTGCGTGAGTAAGCAGGTGATGGATCTTATAAATCTTTCGTAATTGAAAGAAACATGTTGAAACCACTGTCCCTATTTGGGTTTTCAGGGATAAATCTCTGTCTTTGGTTACTCCCAGACTTTTCACAGAGGTAGATGGCTTAGGGGAAAGCCCAAGCTCTGCTGGCCAGTAGTGAGGGCCCCAGAAGTCTTGGCTGCCCCCTATCAGTAGCACCTCAGTCTTCCCAGGATTAAGCTTCAAATGATTGTGGTCCATCCAGTAGCAGTTGTGTAACATGGTTTCCTGAAAATTGGTGATAGAATTAGGAGAATTGTCTATAGTAAATGAGAGTTGTAAGTCATCCGCGTAGTTGAATGTAGTCACGTTCCTATTTTTTAAGGACTTGATCAGAGGGAGGAGGTACAGATTGAATAGATGAGGGGGCAGGGAGGAACCCTGAAGGACCCCACAAGTGATGTTCAGCCTAGGTGCTGTTAAATTAGTGTGCTCAATAGATTGGGCCATGCTGATAGCTTCTCTTAATGAGGGCTTTTTAGATAGAATCTTCTCTTTTATGCGGGGGTTGTGGGTACATCTTACCAATTGATCCCTGATGAGTGAGTCATTTAACTCGCCAAACTCACATAGACGGGTTAGGCCTCGGAGTGCAGCAATATAATTAGTGACCGACTCCTGTTTGCCCTGAACCCGAGTAAAAAACTTGTGCCGTTCTAGGACTACGTTCACCTTGTCCCCAAAGTGAGTTTCTAGTTTCAGCAAGGTGATTTTAAATACATCTAGATCACCCTCATCATCCTCTAACTCGGGACCGGGAAGGGCATCATAAATTTTCCTCCCCTGAACCCCCAGGTTATGAAGTAAGACATGTTGTTTTCGGACTGCAGAGAACTTTTCCCCCCCAATGGCAATCAGGTAGGAATCAAACAAATTAATCCAATCCTTCCAATGAATGTCTGGATCCCCAATTTCGTTTAAAAAGGAGGGCGGTTGGCTTATGGATGATGCGGCCATTGGGAAGCAAATATAGAATGAACGTACTACAATATAATGGGAACGGGGGGGGGTACTCACACAAGTAGAGAAGCAATAACAACTTAGCTAAAGTGGGAACCCAGACAACTAGGTACACTTTAACCAGGTAATTTGCCCCTATGTACTAACTTACTGTAAAAGCTTTACACAACTGCACAAGTAGACAATGTACAGGGTACACTGAGAGTACAAGAATCTAACGGAATGAAATAACATTAATATGTGGATTAGATGTAGGACCTTCAAGACAACACATACTTAGTGGCTGTACAATGAAGTGTAAAAGATCAGAATGATATAAAGTACAAGGATTGCTGAGCCAATTAATAAACACTGACCAAGAAGTATTAAAGCTGTCCTATCAGCGATGAATTATTGCAGGCCAACTAATGAACTAGAATGAGCTGTGCCTGTCAGCGATATGATGGACTGACTTATTACACATACATCAACTGACAGGCTGACCTAATACCAAATGCCTAGAGTGACAATCTATTCAAACAATAGGCCGTCAGTATAGATAAAATTAACCTATTCCAAAATGAGACAGTCATGAATAAATGATGCCAGTTCCGATAAGGCTGCAAGCACTCTATTACAAGGTTCGTATAAACTGGGCCTCTCAGCGAGGTAATAACTGACAGGTTGGCCGTAAACACTGTGCCTAAATGAAATCAAACTATTCCAATAAATAGGCAGACATTAAAGAAGGGCGCCAGTTCTGATAATGACGCATATTACTCAACAAGAAAATCCTCCATCCATAAGTTTTAAAGGTGTCCTAACAGAGTGGCATCAAACATGAAATAAGAGGAAACCTCTACAAAAGTACAATTAAATATCCAGTAGAAGGCGCACTGAACTCATTTATAACATGGAGGATTTCCTTAGCTCTGCGTACGAAGAATATGCCGGCTCAGGTGATGGCAACAATGGGAGTTAACCTTAGAACGTTCACACAGGGGCGCGAACAGAGCGTGCACAGCGCTGACAGGAACACTGGCTCAGAGGAAATTGTCAATAATTATAAGGAATAATGGGGCATATTACAAACGATTAGCGATATTTATCGCTAACGAGGCTTACCAAAGATTTTTTTATCGCTAAGCAACGCCGGAAATTATCGAGAGATAACTTGCTATTAGCAAGGATTATCTCAGAAGTGATAAAAATCCTCGCGCTAACTGCCAAATGAGAGATTATCGCTGGAAAACCAACGATAATCTCTCGAAGTTTGACGTTAGCTTGATGATAGGGGCTCACAAACTTAGCCATGATATCCACCTTCCATAGGATATCATGGCTAAGTCAGGAAAATACCAGGGGACAGATTTACAAGCGTCTTGCGCCACTTTTGCGTCACTTTTAAAATGGGAAAATTGAAGCAAAAGTGGCACAAGGGGCTTGTAATTCTGCACCAAGGTGTAAAAAAAGCAGCGCTAACCGCGGTTAGCGCTGCTTTTTTTAATCACTAACAGGGTTAGCGAAATCCTTGATAATAGGAGAAATGTCGCTTAACAACATTTCTCCTATTATTTTACTCTGGAACGCCTCCTTTGCATCTTATTGGAGATGCAAGGGGAAGCGTAGAGAAAAAGGGTGCTAACATGCGAATTTGCGTGTTGGCACCCTGTTGCTGATAGAGAGATAATTTTATCTCTGCTTCCTTGGCTTTTAAAGCCAAAAAAGCGGAGATAAATCCCTTGATAATATGCCCCAATGTTAAATAAATACTGCGGTTAATCACAGCAGGAGCGTGGACAAACCGGGAACAATTGGTTGGGAGCACTCTCTACACATCACTGGCTTAAATGATAAGAGTGCTGAAAGGAACGTAGACGTAGTTTTAATTGCAGTGGCTCCAGTTGTAATAAATGCAGGCAGACGATCACCACATAGTCATGACACAGGCTGGAAACGCTCCCCACATTCACTGACAGAAGCGCTGAGAAAAGTGGCCCAGGGAGCTGCTCTCACCCGTGACAGAAAACGGCTGAACAAAGCGCCAAATCCCCTCGCTGGCAGAACTGACACACTGCCCTGAGCAGAATCACATCTCTACTAGGACGCACACTCCAGGAGGCAGCTGACCGTCCGTACTGGCGATGGGTAAGGTGCACAAGTACTTTGTCAGTGGTCAGTGGAGAAGCAAAGCGCCAGTCAGCACATCTCATGCAAAGTGTATCCTACCAGGATGTTGTCCCAAACTGCTTTTAAAATGAAAGGATGCTTCCTCAGCTGGACTTGCAGGGCGAGGATTACTTGAAAGGAAGCAGGTACCGATAAGAGATGTCCACTGGAACTTATTATTCTCATCAGCATTGAAGTACGAACATCACCACAGCACACGTTCACAGGTTGGAGAGAGCAATGAAAGGGGAGGTGGCAGCGAGGCCCCCTGCGCCGAGTTCATCGCCAGTGTTGAAAAGAAGACACTCTGAAGCAATAGAAGGTAAAAGTGGACTTTATTCTGTCACCCACTCTCCGAGACTGCCTGAGGGATGCCAACATTCCAAGGCAAGCTCTGGCAGAACGTACCAACAGGGAGGGGAAAGGAGGGGTGGCGGAACATACCAAAGGAAAGAGGGAGGAAAGAAGGGCAAATTACAACAGTTTTCTTCTTTTTGGAACCAGTGTAAAGTGCAGCTGAATTTTCAATTTCCAAATAGATAGTTATGGGCCCTGCGTGTTGTGAACTTGATGACGTATTCTTTTTTAAGAAACAAAAAATTAAAGAGTGGAATAAATCCCCCCCTCCCCCCCTCAAATAGGAGTGTCATTAGAGAGGAAGGATTTGCGTGATTGGTGTCAGCCAGTGGCTAAATGCCTACATCATCTTGTATTGCCAGGTGGTCTCCCATCCAAGTACTAACCAGGCCCGACCCTGCTTAGCTTTCTTTAGGGGTCGGTACTAGCAGCATCAGACCAGCAGCCTGCCATATTTAGAAGTGCCTAGCCTTGCTTTACACAGGCCTCAAGGCACTTGCTTCGCGCTGGCCTCTAAGGCACTCTGCTCTGGCCACTTCTCTATGTGCTGGGCATAGCTGCCAAGGTTTCAGATTGCTATGTGTGAAATTTTTATAATTTTAGTGTAATTATGAGTGACACTTTACCGCCGCGAGCAAAATCAAGCAATGAAGACAAGGGAAACATAAATATCATAAATTACACCCATTTGTGCAACAAGAAAGTCTAAGATGAACGATCTTAAAACAGCTGCAAATCACCTGAAATGGGAGAGCGCTAACCAACTTGACACACAAAGAACCTGTCCAGGCTCTCCACGTGGGATCTGACTTCCGGAGTCAAACAGTCGTGGCTACTAATTTTCAGAATTTATTAGCAGGCTGAGGAAGCAGAGATCCAGCATGTGAGAGAGACCTCCCACAGAGATCCCTGCTGCCTCAGCCTGCTAATAATTTATGATAATTACTAGTCACTTCAAGACGTCAGAGCAGGTTGCAGCACCGGTAACATGTAAGGAGGATAAACAGGTATGAGGGACCCAGGGTGGGGTTCTTACCAAAGAGCAAAAGCTGTTGTCTGACAGGCAGTCCATTATCTGGCAGAACTTTTCCAGCACCCAGGCAGGAAGTTCCAGTAGCAGCTCGGGTGCGGGTCTTGGAACCCCCTGACTCACACGACAGGTGTAACTCCATTTGGGGTCTCTTGGCGCTGCCAATAAACGCAACAGACCATTTGAGGGGTTCAAGTCTGTGATTATTGTGTCCTCCCTGTCACACACTCCAGCATTGTGAGGACATCCACAATGCTAGAAGGGTTTGCTTTCTGACAGTGGAGTAATGCCCCCTACAAATTTGGGATCTGTGTCAACCTGGGGACTCTGTCATTCGAGGTCTAGCTGCCCACCCTTAGACACGCAGCCCCGAACACCAAATAAAAACCTAAGTTTTGCTGATCGTGACCATTACAACACATTACTTATTTAGGTCACATGAAAACTGCAAAGGTGTCTTAATTTTTTCAAGAAACTAATATTATACGACCATGACATCCTGGTGGTAATTTTATTGAGACAAGGGACTGCAATGGTAGAAAGTGAACGAGGAATAACTTTGAAACTTGGCAGAAGTTGTGTTACACTGTTTTTAAACATTTCTTAGCTGAAAGGCAATCAATCAATCAATCAGGGCATTTATATAGCGCACTACTCACCCGGAGGGTCTCAAGGCGCTGGGGGGGGGGGGGGGGGGGTCCGCTACTGCTCGAACAGCCAGATCTTGAGCTGCTTCCTGAAGGCGAGGTGGTCCTGGGTCAGGCGGAGGTGGGTCGGAAGGGAGTTCCAAGTCTTGGCAGCCAGGTAGGAGAAGGACCTTCCTCCTGTGGTGGCTCTTCGGATGCGGGGGACGGCGGCGAGGGCGTGGCTGGTCGATCGAAGCTGGCGTTTGGGAGCGTAGAAGTTGAGGCGGCTGTTGAGGTAACCTGGTCCTTGGTTATGTAGGGCTTTGTGTGCGTGGGTGAGGAGCCGGAAGGTGATTCTCTTGTTGACCGGGAGCCAGTGCAGGTCTCTAAGGTGTCCGGAGATGTGGCTGCGGCGGGGGATGTCCAGGATGAGTCGTGCTGAGGTGTTCTGGATCAGCTGGAGTCTCTTCTGGAGTTTGGCGGTGGTTCCAGCGTAGAGGGCGTTGCCGTAGTCCAGACGGCTGGTGACGAGGGCCTGAGTGACCGTCTTCCTGGTCTCGGTGGGGATCCATCGGAAGATCTTACGTAGCATGCGCAGGATGTTGAAGCATGACGAGGAGACGGCGTTGACTTGTCTGGCCATGGAGAGGGAGGAGTCCAGGATGAAGCCCAGGTTGCGTGCGTGGTCTGTTGGTTTGGGTGCGCTGCCTAGGGCGGGGGGCCACCAGGAGTCGTCCCAGGCGGAGGGTGAGGATCCCAGGATGAGGACTTCCGTCTTGTCTGAGTTCAGTTTCAGGCGGCTGTTCGACATCCATTTGGCTACGTCTGTCATCCCTTCGTGCAGGTTGGCTCTGGCGGTGGCGGGGTCGTTGGTGAGGGAGAGGATCAGCTGGGTGTCGTCGGAGATGATGTTCAGGTTGTGCTGGCGTGCGATGGTTGCGAGGGGGCTCATGTAGACGTTGAACAGTGTTGGGCTGAGCGAGGAGCCTTGAGGAACGCCGCAGATGACTTTGGTGGCTTCCGATCTGAACGGGGGGAGGCGGACTCTCTGTGTCCTTCCGGCGAGGAAGGAGGTGATCCACTCCAGTGCCTTCTCCTGGATTCCGACGTTGCTGAGGCGCTGTACTAGGGTACGGTGGCAGACAGTGTCGAAGGCCGCGGAGAGGTCCAGGAGGATGAGGGCCGCTGTTTCTCCGTTGTCGAGCAGGGCTCGGATGTCATCGGTGGCTGCGATCAGGGCGGTCTCGGTGCTGTGGTTGGCCCGGAAGCCAGACTGTGAGAGGTCGAGGGAACCGTTCGTCTCGAGGGAGGCGGCCAGTTGCTTGTTGACGGTCTTCTCGATGACTTTTGCAGGAAACGGGAGCAGCGAGATGGGGCGGTAGTTCCAGCTCTCCGGGAAGGTAGCGGTGTCGAAGGAGGTGTTGATGATGTCCCGCAGGTGGGGTGCGATGACAGCGTCGGCCTTGTTGAAGACGTGGTGAGGGCAGGGGTCTGTCGGAGATCCGGAGTGGATGGATTTCATCGTGCGGATGGTGTCTTCGGTGCTGATCGGGGTCCAGGCGCGTAGGGTGGTGGTGGGGGGCGGTGGTTCGGACGTGGCGTGCGTCGGTTGAGTGCTGAAGCTGTTGTGTATGTCCGCGATCTTGTTGTGGAAGTAGGAGGCGAGGGAGTTGCAGAGGTCCTGCGAAGGGGTGATGTCGTTGTTTTCGGCGTTGGGGTTGGAGAGCTCTTTCACGATGTTGAAGAGTTCCTTGCTGTTGTGTGCGTTGTTGTCCAGTCGTTCCTTGAATGCGGTTTTCTTGGTGGCGTGGATCAGCTGGTGGTGTTTTCGGGTGGCGAGCTTGAGGGCAGTCATGTTGTCCGGTGTTGGGTCTCTGCGCCAGGTTTTCTCGAGTGCTCTGCAGTTCTTCTTGGAGCTCTTAAGTTCGTCGTTAAACCATGGGGCTTTCTTGCTGCCGGGTCTGTTCGGCGGGGTCTTCAGCGGGGCGAGGTCGTCTGCGCAGTCGCTGATCCATTTCGTGAGGTTGGTGGCCGCTTGGCTGGGGTTCGTTGTGCTGGTGGGAGGGTTCTTGCTCAGGGAAGTGGCGAGCTGGTCTGCAGAGATCTTGTTCCAGCTTCTGCGGGGAGCCTGTTGTTGGTGATGGTGGCGCGTGGTCCTTCTGAAGCTGAAGTGTACGCAGCTGTGGTCCGTCCAGTGGAGTCCCGTGGCGTGGCTGAAGGTGATGTCCTTGCTGGAAGAGAAGACCGGGTCGAGTGTGTGTCCGGCGTAGTGGGTGGGGGTGTTGACCAGCTGCTTGAGTCCGAGGTTGGCGAGGTTGTCCAGCAGGGTGGTGGTGTTGCGGTCGTTGTTGTTCTCCAGGTGGAAGTTGAGGTCCCCGAGGAGGATGTAGTCAGCGGAGAGGAGGGCGCGCTGGCTGATGAAGTCGGCGATGTCTTCGCTGAATTGTGTGCGTGGTCCCGGGGGTCTGTAGATGAGGGTGCCTCTGAGGGTGGTCTTGGGGTTGACGTGGATCTGGAAGTGCAGGTGTTCGGCGGGTGCGAGGGTGTCGTCGGTGTTGGTCGTGATGCGGATGGTGTTCCTGTGGATGATGGCGATGCCTCCTCCTGTCTGGTTGACGCTGTCCCTTCGGATGATCTTGTAGCCCTCTGGGATGGCGATGGCGATGTCGGGCGCTGAAGAGGCGTTCATCCAGGTTTCCGTGAGGAAGGCGAAGTCTGGGTCTGTGGTGTCGAGCAGGTTCCAGAGCTCGACGGCGTGTCTGTGAACGGAGCGGGTGTTGAGCAGGATGCACTTCAGGTGGGTGTTGCTGGTGGTCTGCTTGGTGGGTGCTGGTGTGGTGTGGGTCCGGTTGCAGGTGAACTTGCAGGAATGGCAGCTGAAGGGTCCATGGGTGCGTCTCGGTGTGGCTAGGTAGCAGCCCGGGGTTCGGCCGGTGTTGAGTGCGTTGAGTTCGGTGGCGTCGTAGGTCCGTCGGGTCGGCTTCCGGCGGTGGGGGCCAGGGGTCCTGGCGCTAGGCGCGGGCCAGGCGCGGACGGGCGCAGACGGGCTTACCTTTGGCGCACCTTCGGCGCTCATTCGGTGCTCCTGCTGCGCGCGTCCGCTGCGGGGTCGCTCTGGGGGCGTCATATGTAAGGAGCCGGGTGGGCGGATCAGCTGGGTGGCGGGAGCGGGGCGGCCAATGGGCTGGTGGTGGGCGGGGCCGCAGGGGGGCAGCGGCGGGAACCTCTGTCCGGAAAATGAGTTTTGCAGTCTTTTCTTTATTAGCTACAAGTTGAGCATGATGATTATAATAGCAACAATTTGCAGAGCACGTAGAAATGAAACATAACTGTGGTTAGCAAACCCCTCCTCTCTGCTTTGGGCACGGCGTCTCCCGATGCTCTTGCAAGTGCTCCTTGGCTCTGGTCTTACAAACATAACTTTCGCCCGCTCACGCCGCCCATTTGATGACTTAGGGTCAGATTTACAAGCCCTGTGCGCCACTTTTGCGCTGCCGTTGCGTCACTTCTGTGATGCAGCAGCGGCGTAAAGCAAGCGCTATGCTGTGGGAGATTTACAATGTGACGCATCTAGGGAGATGCTTCACGTTGTAAAGCCTCGCACCACATGAAACTTGCGTCAGGTTTCATGTGGGCATTCTGGCATGGTGGAGGGGGGAGGGTGGAGGGGGGGGGGGCAGGCGTTCCGGTGCTGGAACACCTCGGAAAAGTGCCTGAGTGAAATCTACAAGGTTTCACTCAGTCACTCTTCCAACACCGCTGTGTCAAAACCTTGCGCCTGCTTGAAGCAGGTGTACGGTGTGATGCACTATTTGCAAGATAGGCCGAGTAGGCACAGTGCTGGGGTTGCGATAATCATCTGCATTGCCTTGCGCCAGGATTTGCTCAAATGCTCCGTACATCATCCCCTTTGGTATCACTTTGTTCGCATTTGATTTGCTCAAACTCTCCGTCCTACATCCCCTTTGGTATAGCTTTGTTCGCTTTTGATTTGCTCAAACTCTCCATCCTTCATCCCCTTTGGTATCGCTTTGTTTGCATTTGATTTGCTCAAACGCTCCGTACATAATTCCCTTTGGTATCGCTTTGTTAGCTTTTGATTTGCTCAAACGCTCCGTCCATCAACCCCTTTGGTATTGCTTTGTTCGCCTTTGATTTGCTCAAACGCTCCATCCATCATCTCCTTTGTTATCGCTTTGTTCAACTTTGATTTGCTCAAACGCTCCGTCCATCATCCCCTTTGGTGTCGCTTTGTTCGCGGTATGCCCAGACGTGGGTCCCTTGCTCACTGTGCCACTGGATTCAAGCTAGCCTGGCTGATGACGGCTGATTAGCTAGAAACTGTTCCCAGGATGGTTGTTTCTGGTCCAGGGAAGACATGGTTTGGCAGTTCGGGCTGGACTGTTCCCATGAGGCACAGGGTTAGACTGATTTGCATATGGCCATGTCTGAACTGGGGTGGTGGAGTGAGCTAAAGAATCATGGTGGATTAAACCCAGATCAGTTCACTGGGGGTGAGTGTTTTATTTCCTTAAATGCTCCGTCCATCATCCCTTTTGGTATCGCATTGTAGATGCGGCGCATCCGTGGTGGCGCAACGATTGTGCAAGGATTGTGATGCGTGTCACAAGTTTTCTGGCGCATCCCTGCTGATTTGCAGGGATGAGCCAGGAATTGTAAATCTGCCCCTCGATGTTCTGTCACATGCGGCAAATGGACAATGTTACGAAGGCCAACATGATGGCCTAGTATACTAGAGCTCCTGACAGAGGACTAATTATCGCCGGCTGTTGCTGATTGCCCCAAGTTCTGTATCATGCTTGGGTTTCAGTCCTGCCAAGAATCATGCATCAGGGGTTAGAGTAGACTAATGCATTTTGGTGTGGTGATCCGCATCACTGCACCACAATGAGAACTAACGCATTTATAGCACTACCTGAAGTTGCTGACTAAACGAGATGGGAGAGCCGCTATTGGTGCTCATTGAACACAGCATTGACCGGACCGCAGGTGCGTGCTGCTCTTGCAGCCCACAATGTGTTACAGATTGCACGACTCTGTGCAGTGCAACTACTGCACTGTTCTGCTCTGGAGTATTTTCATCTGCCAACAGAACCATTGTCTCTTGTTTACTTATACATACCCAGGTTCTGAGGGACACAGGGTCGCCCCATTTTTGTTTAACTGCTAGGAGGTTATTTTTGGTCACGCCGGCCAGGCTGGCTCAGCTTTGCTCTCAATGGCTGCAGCACCGCGCATTCTCAACTTTGTCAATTTCCCGCCTGAGTCAGAACTTAGGTTATTATGGGAGGTCCTCCACCCAAATAGCTGGCAAAAAATCTCTTCTTGGATAAAGGAGGCAGTTGACTCCTTAATCTCCCTGAAACTATGTAATAGTTTCCGCTTGAATCCTTCAGCGGAATGGTTATTGGAGGAGTTAGCAATGCTCAAGAGGGAATGTAAACGTCTTGAACATTGCTGTAGGAGAAATTATCTGCCAGAAGTTGATATATCTTGCAGCGTTAAAACACTACCATAAACAGACCAGGAGAACATGTCCGGAGTTTTATACTCATAAAATGTAATCAGTTAAGAATGCCCCCAAAGACATCTTTTGTATTGTCAAATAACTTACCTCCTTGGAGCGAGTTACAGCAGTGATGTCGGCATCAGTGGAGTATTGTAATAACATAGCTAATTTCTTTTTGGAAAAAATAGAGAAGATCTACACCACCTTTCCAACAACTAGTAGGAATTTAACTTTTTTTTTTTTATTATTATTATTTTTTTTTTAAAAACCTTTATTCGAGCAAGCAAAGGAAAATACAAGAATGGGCCTACAACCTCACGGGCTGGCCGCTAATAGTAAGGCACAATGAAAGAGGCAAAAGTCACTCCCGTGGGCAGGCACAAATCAGATATCGAGCATTACTCCAAACACAGTACAGAGCATAATAATTTTCTGTTTTATACATGAAAAAACAACGAACACTAAAAAAGGCGAATACACAGTAATCAAGGTCAGCCTAGATAACGGAGGGGATGGTCAACAATCAGGAGAACACAACACGAGCCATAGGACTCTGACAAGGCGGGGGGGGGGAAGCAGCGGGGAGAACAGGAAAATCAAAGAGCAGTATGAAAAGGTTTCGGGAACGCCCGCCTAGGGAGATAGGGCAACATCAGGAGTGACAACCATGGGAGGGGTACAGATATCCCCACGATACTCGTTCCACTGGCCCCAAATCTTCGTCCACGCCCTGGGTCTGCCCCTGGCCACATAGACGGTCTTCTCACGAAACATGGACCAATCCATGTTATCCTCCCATTTCGCGACCTCGGGGGGTCTGGACGCGCCCCAGAGTTGCGCGATGTGCCGTTTTGCAATCATGTATCCCAAGGTAGCCCATCTGGTCTGGGCTACAGAGTAGTCGGTGGGTTCCCACACATTCAACAGACATCGCCGTGTCTCCGGCCGCAAGGCAACACCAGTCACAACAGTCATCACCGCAAGCACATCAGTCCAGTAGGCCGCCACCACTGGGCACTCCCAAAGAATATGTAAAAAAGTAGCAGTCATCCCACAACCATGCTTACATAACCCATCCGGGGAAAAGCCCATTGTCACCAGACGCGGACCAGTGACATATACTCGGTGAAGGATTTTAAGTTGAACCAAACGGAGACGGGCAGGGATGGCCACTTCTTTCGGAGAAGAGAGTGCTGACTGCCAATCCTCGTCGTCCAATTCCAATCCATCGCCGACCCAAACCTCCCGAAGTCGAACCAATAAGTCCGCCCGATTATTAATCAGTTTCTTATAAATCAGGGAAATGGTGCTATGAGGCAGGTGGCCATCAAGGACACGATCTTCGAGGGGGGAAGATTCGGGCAGGGTCTCATCAGGAGTCAGGACTGAGGTGAGGGCGTGTCGGACCTGCAGATAGCGAAAAAACTCTCTACCACTCAAGCCGTATTCCGCCTGAAGGGTCTGGAATGACTTCACACTACCGTTCGAACAGACATCACCCACCTTACATATCCCAATCATATCCCAGCGGTCGAAGCCCTTGGTAGACCAGAGACACCCCAAACGTTCAGAGGCATAAAGCGGCGTCGCCAGTGTCAGTCGATCCTCCCATCCCAAACTCACATTCGCGGCTCGCCACACAGTGACTGCGATCCTGGACGGGCCCACAAGATGGCGCCCGGCCGATCTAGAATAAATCGCTCTATTAAAGTCCCCACCCGGCAGCTGGAGTCTATCCATCTCAAAGGCAGGATTACGACCCGGTGAAAACATCACGTGGTTAATGGCAGATAACTGGGAAGCCCAATAATATCTCTTGATGTCGGGGAGCGCCATGCCCCCGTCATACCAAGGGATGGTGAGTTTCGCAAGGGCAATACGTGGACGCCCGTCCCAGATCAATTGCCTTTGAAGACTCTCGATCTCTCGGAAATAGGTCTTGGGGATGTCGTCATAGGAATTCTGGAGTGCATAAAGGAACCGCGGCAAGGACATCATTTTGAATAGGGCCGCCCTGCCCAGAGGAGACAGGGGGAGCTTACGCCAACGGGCCACGTCCAGTCGCAATCTGAGCAACGGGGGGAGGAGATTACGCTCGAATCGGAGTGAGGCGTCCAGTGTAATGAAGATTCCTAAATACTTGAAGCCAGACTGGACTACCTGGATAGGAAGTCTGCTCGGCAATGGGGGCAAAACACCCGAAAGGACGTACACGCAGGACTTGGCCCAATTAATAACGAGGCCTGAGTTGGCACCAAACGAAGTAAGAACATCAAATAAGACAGTTAAAGATTTACGCGGGGAGGTGAGATATAAAAGGATGTCATCCGCGTAAAGCGAGACGCGGTCCTCAAAGTCCGGTGACCAACGGATCCCTTTAAGCGAAGGCTCCCACCGAAGCCATGCAGCTAACGGTTCCAGGGCAAGCGCAAAAAGCAACGGAGGCAGGGGGCAACCCTGACGGGTACCCCTGCCAAGGCTGAAAGGGACAGAAACTCTACCGTTCACCACAACTTGTGCTAAGGGTTCAGCATATAATAACTTCACCCAACCGATAAACTCAGGGCCAAAACCAAATTTTTCAAGAGCCGCCCAAAGATAGGGCCATTCCACCGTGTCAAAAGCCATCGAGGCATCCAACGATGCCAAAATGGCCGGCTCCGTCAGAAGCCCCGCCCTCGCAATCGCTCCATGGAGACGACGTAGGTTAAGAGCCGTGTTGCGATGTGGGATAAATCCGGATTGATCTGGATGAACCAAGTCGCTAATGACCGTCAAAAGGCGGGTCTCCAGGAGCTTAGCCAATACCTTGGGCTCAACATTCATCAGGGATATAGGTCTATACGATGAACAAAGGTCCCGCGGTTTATCATCCTTGGGGATGACAACTATCGTGGCCAGACGCTGATCATATGGGAGAACACCCCGTTCCCGGGACTCCAGAAACATGGCACGAAGATAGGGCGCCACTTTGTCGGGACGTAGCTTGTACAGTTCAATTGGCAACCCGTTCGGGCCCAAGGCTTTGCCCGAACGGAGTGAACGGATGGCAGTAGCTATCTCGTCAATAGTAAAGGGGGACTCCAACGCTATACGGTCTAAATCGGAAACACTGGGCAGAGCTATATCGCGCAACAGAAGGCGAGAGTCAGCCACATCCCTCACAGACACAGGGGTATAAACCACTCGAAAATACTCAGCAAAACAGTCAACAATTCCAATCGGGTCCGTCACACTCGCACCATTCGATGACCGAATCACGGGCACCACACGATTAGCTCTCTCCTTCTTATCCAACCACGCCAGCAACTTACCCGCTTAGTCCCCCACATCATACAAACGGCCCTGTTGTTCCCGGAACATCAGTTTAGCAGCATCCGTGACCAGAGACTTATAGGCAAATTGTTTCAGACCCAGGGCGTGGATTTTAGCAGACGTGATACCCAATTCCAAGGCAGCCTCCATTTCAGAAATCTCTCTCTCAAGGTCCACCACCTCCCGATTCCTCGCCCTCTTAGTTTCAACAATAAGGGAGAGGGCCTGCCCACGAATCACCGTCTTAAAGGCCTCCCACAGGGACACCGCAGAGGAAACCGACCCCTCGTTCTCCAGAAAATATGTGTCCAAAGACTTAACCAAAAGGCTGCGGGTCTCGGGGGAGGTAAGGTACCATGGGTTGATAGGAGCCACCCGGCCCGCTGCCTCCACTCCAATGTCAAAACAGAGCCAGAGCGGAGAGTGGTCAGAAATGCCTCTGGGGAGGTGTCTAATCTCACGCACCGCCGGCGACTGAGCCGCAGGCATCAGGAAATAGTCCAGTCTAGACAGACTCCCATGGGCCCCAGAGTGAAAAGTGTATTGAAGCTGAGTAGGATGCATAAGCCTCCAGCAATCCACCAAGCCAAACGTGTCCAAAAACCCACCCAACCACTGCTGGGCCAAAGGAGTATCTCTAGGGGGGTGGCGATCGTGCAGACCGGAGAACACAGAATTAAAATCACCTGCCATGAAGAGAGTACTATCAGGGAGGTCCAACAACACACGGCCCAAATCGGAAAAGGTAGAAGTCTGCAGGCCGGGGGGCACGTAGACAGTAAATAAGGAGAGGGTACGACCCTCGTAACGACCCACAAGGACAGCATATCGCCCCCGATCATCCAGGATCACATCATCAATAGCTAGGGGGAGGGAAGCCCGAACAAGGATACCCACCCCCCTAGAACCCAAGGTAAACCCCGAATGTGCTGCGAGGCGATAGCCCCACCTATTCATCGCACGGCAAGTATTGCCCACCAAATGAGTCTCCTGCAGGAAAACAATATCTGGAGATAAACGTCGTATACATTTCAACACCACACTCCGTTTGATACGATCCCCCAGACCATTAACGTTCCACGAAACAAATCTCAATCCGCTACCCCCATCCCACCCAGCAACGCCAAAACCCCCCACCAATGGGCACGACACAAAAAACATCATCAGATACAGGATAGAATCGCCTTGAAAACAAAACACACGAACATCAAACTTCCCCACCGCCCACCCCCCAACAAACAAGAAAACACCCCCCACCCTGCACCCCTGCAAAAAGCTAAGAAGCCACCCCAACCTGCAGTGTGCCTGTCGCCCAAAAACCCCCATTCTACACAAAGACCCCGGAGGAGGAAAGGCTCCGTCCCACCCGCCACCCCGAGCAAGACCGATGACGAGGAAAAAACACACAAAAAATCACACCAACAGTAGAGGCACGCAGGCATATAATCCTGGAAAGGGTTACGCAATACAAGGCCCCAGGCGTAGACGAAGTGTTCAGCTCTCCGCACCACCTTCAGCACCTCCCGGGTGGGCAGCGGACTCAGTCGCAGGAGGTCGGTCAGGCAGAGAGTCCAGCCAGTCATTCACAGCATCAGGCCGATCAAAGAAAAAGGTTCGGTCATTGTACTCAATCCGCAGCCTGGTCGGAAAAAGCATAGCGTAGCGCAATCCCATGTCCCAAAGACGCTTCTTGGCACCACGAAACCCCATCCGCTGCTTCTGGACCTGTTGGGAAAAGTCCGGGTAAAAGTTCACTGTGGCATTCTCAAAGGCCACCGGGCCCTTCACACGTGATGCTTGCAGGATAGCGTCCCGATCCCTATAGTGGAAGAGTTTCGCAACAATAGGCCTCGGCGGGGCACCTGGCTTACCCTGGCCCCCCGGAACACGATGTGCACGTTCCACTGTGAAAAATTTACTCAGTCCAGCAGGGGAGAGGTGGTTTTGGATCAGGTCCTCAACCAGGAGATCAACCGAGTGGGGTTCTGGATTCTCCGGAACACCAACCACGCGAACATTACAGCGACGTGCCCTGTTCTCAAAGTCTTCCAAGCGCCGGGTCATGAAATCGTTTACCCTACGGAGATTGCCAATCTCCGTCTGTATCTCCGAGACGTCTGCCGTGAGGCTGGATGACTTGAGATCCAATGACTTCACCTTCTCATTGGTTTTCGATAAGTCGGCTCGAATCAAGTTCACCTCAATGGCCACGGTGTCAATTTTGTGGGCCAAAGCTTCATATTGTTGGCCTATCGTCTCCTTCATGCCAGATATGGCGCCCATGATGTCCAGCAAGGAAGGCTCCGTTGACGTGTCCACGATGTGGTCAGCCGCGCTGGGACCGGGCAAGGCAGCTCCGGGGGACCCCTTCGAGTGGGTGTAACGGTCCATAACGTTAGACTGGACCGGTCCCCCGCGCAGAGGCGTCTCCGTCTTCCGAGTCTCCCGGTCCCCTCTGCCCGCCATTTTGGAGACTGCGTCACAAGGAGATTCACCAGGGTCAATGGACCGGGCACTAGAAAGTGAGTCCTCGGGACCAAAGGGTCGCAACAAAGGTACCACTAGGATAGAGCCAATCAAAGAGGAGAATAGGCCAGCCAAAGGCCCGACAGCCGTCTCGTGCCCCTGACCCAGCCCAGGCCAGACTCTCTTGCCGATGTCTCAGTCTGAGGCAGAATCGAAACCGAAACTTAAGAGGGGGACCCTCAAGTCCAATCCCCCTGCCGTTGTTGTTCAACTCCAAGACGGCCACTGAGCCTCACCCAGTCCCGGGCGCACCTCAAGGGCGGAGCCCAAAAGTTCGAGTCACCGTAACTCCGGCATCCGGGGTCGAAATAAAACACCGAAAGTTCCAGGTAGATCAGCCCAGCGTCCTCTACACAAATCCTCGTGCAGAATCAGGATTTGTTCAGGATATTATGCCGGGAGTGGCGGGGGTCCGAGGAGCGCTGTGCTCACGCGGCCATCTCGGATGCCCGCCAAGCACCTCCTCCCGGAATTTTACTTTTAATTCCCCAAAGAGTGAAACATCTCATGAGGGAATGTTCACTTTCCAACCACTAGCCGAAAGAGATATACTACAGCTTATGTCAGTAGTAAAATCGGGCTCTCCCATGGATATTATCCCTCCAAAGATTCTGCTACGAGGGAAGGAAGCTATTGCACTGGTGCTTACAAGCCTGCTGAATTTATCTTTCAGCTCGGGCCAAGTCCCTACTAATTGGAAACATTCAATGCTGGTTCCTCTATTGGAGAAACTGTCCTTGGACTCTGCGCTCCCAGAAAATTTGAGACCAGTATCATTGATACCTTTTTTGCTAAAATAGCAGATACATTTCTTAACTACAACTAACCAAATTTATGGAAGAAAACCAGGTACTTTACGAAACTCAGTCTGGTTTCAGGGCCTTATACAGCAAAGAATCGGATCTACTTCTAGTCTCCAAAGCATTAAAAATAGCAGCGGATGAAGGTAGGACAGCAGCATTGATCCTGCTGCATTTGAGTGCAGTTTTTGATACGGTATCCCAAGGCCCTCTTTTGGAATGGTTGGGGGATGCTTGGATCAGAGGCCGCAAATGGGAATGGATTAGGCATTTCCTACAAGACAGATCCTTTCACGTCCAGTAACGGTCCTTTAAATCGGAAATCTGTCCCCTGTTGCAAGGGGTGACACAAAACTCTGCCTTGAGTCCAACGTTATTTAACGTTTATATGCGTCCATTAGCAGACATAGTCGTGAAACATGGGATGAGACTGGTGTCTTATGCTGATGACACAAAGCTGATCATCACGTCAGAACATAAGGATACAGGGGCTGCGCCTAAATTTAAAGTTTGCTTAATTGACTTGGCTAACTGGATGAATCTCAGTTGCCCGCAATTAAATACAGGCAAGACTGACATCATGGTAGTTAGTAAACAGCCTTCCATTTGGTCTCATATCTGATGGCCGGAAGAATGAGGGCCGACCCCGTGTCCTACATCTAAGATCAAAAAATTGGGAGTATGGTGTGATAACACCCTTTTGTTCACGGAACAGATATCAGCTCTGTCCGGCATCTGTTTTGGCCTTTTAAGGATGATACGGAAAATCTTAGACCATCTACCTTGGGAGCAAAAAAGACCATTATTCAGGCGTTGATTATATCTTGATTAGATTACTGCAACATTCTCTACTTAGAGGTCACCAAAAGCAATATGAGAATGCTGCAGAAAGTTCAAAATGCTACAGCCCGGATATTATTGAATATCCCAGGATGAGTCCCTGTGGGAGTGGCCCTAAGGGAACTACGCTGGTTACCGGTGCAGGACAGAGTAACTTTTAAAGCTTTGTTTTTTTGCCATAGGATTCTGAACGAGAAGGGCCTAGATATCTTCGGCCCCTACTCACCCCCTACAGACCTATTTGGATTATTACGTCTGTGGGTACTGCAAAGCTGACAGTGCCAAAAATTCAAAAGGCACGCTTAGGCGGCAGATCCTTTAGCATTTTAGCAGCAAAATCTTGAAATCAAGTTCCTTTGGAGCTAAGGATGCAGCCCTCAGTAGCGCTGTTTTATAGAAACACTAGCATCCAGTCCCGACGTTGTCTGGGTATGAATTGCTGCCGGCCTGTAGTATATTGTTTTGCAGGATTTCGTTTTGATAGCATTTCTTATCTGTGACAGGCCTGTGAAACGCTCTGATTCACAGTGCACTGCTGATGCACTTAAGAGTGTGCGTTTAGTAGTGTGTGAACTCGAGTTTCCCTACTTTATTTTTCCTTGCAATATTATATAACGCGAACTTGACAACATGGCATGAGCACAATTTACATTACAGAAGAACACATTCATTTGTGGTAGGCACGGGGAGACAAAGCGATTTGCCTGGAATCACAGGATGTTGAGCTGATGCCGAGATTCGAACGTAGCTCCCCAGCTCTAAAGTTCGCAATTCTAGAACTTGTGGCGGGAGGTGTGTCTAAAAGTGTATGTCGGTGCCGGCCATCAATGAGAGGGACCTGTGCATTTTTCAAATCGGTGGTGAAAAAATATGAGTATGTTGCTGGAGATGTGGGCAGCCGTGCCACCAATGTACTTACCAGAGAGGGTAAATACCTATTATTCCGCAACTTTCTTTCCGCATACCATCAATCCGCATACTTTCATTACGAAAGTACCATGACTCCGCAAACCCATTATAAAGCATGGCATTACATTTTATATGCTTTTACCACGCATACATTTACAACGAAATTCGTTGTAAATGCATGAATGGTAAAAGCATGTTTTTTTTTAATGTTTGGATAAGGTAAGTATGGGTATAGGGGTATCTGTTTTGGGGTACTGAGGTATATTTTTTGGGGTGTTTGGGTATTTTAAGGGTTAAGATATAGTTTTGGGTTATGGGGTCCAGGGGTAGTTTTAGGGTTTAGGGATAGGTATGGGTTTTGGGGTACAGGGGTATTTTTAGGGTTCAGGGCTAGGTTTGGGTTTTGGGGTATAGGGGTATTTTTAGGGTTCAGGGGTAGGTTTGGGTTTTGGGGTACAGGGGTATTTTAAGGGTTCAGGGCTAGGTTTGGGTTTTGGGGTACAGGGGTATTTTTAGGGTTTAGGGATAGGTTGGGGTTTTGGGGTACAGGATATATTTATATGGTTAAGATGGTTTAGTGTTTAAGGGTGTTGGGGTATTTTAAGGAGTAAGGGTGAGTTATGAATATGGGGTGCAGGGGTATTTAAAGGGAGCAAGGTGGACACCCAGAGCTGGAATGTACAGAACCTGGGAAGAAAAAACAATGAAATATTTTTTGTCCCGTAATCCCGCGCCCCGCACACGTCCATGCCCCCAGCACATGCCCACAGCACGCGACATGAGACATGGCATGAAGGGCGGAATGTACCACATGCCCCCAGCATTTGTCACGCCCCCAGCACACGCCCACAGCACAACGCAGACACGCCCACAAGGGACTACTTTGCTGGCACGGTTCTTTTACCTTTTAAATGTATATGGTGGGCGTCTGCATAGCCTATGTCCTTCGGCTGCAACTGCCCTTTTCAACGCTGTATTGGGTGTTGTGATTGGTGCTGTGGTTACTGAGATTACCCGCCTCAAAGGTTTGGGCTCTCTCTTTATTATATTAGTATAGATGAAAACATGGGGGCATATTATCAAGCAGGGCGTTAAAAATTATCACAGTTTTAGCGGCAGGAAACTGCCGCTAAAGCGGCGATAATGAGCTTGATAATATGGCCTTGTGAATTCCAATAGAAACCAATGTTCTTGTATGAACTTGGGCGTCTATTGGAATTTTCCAGGGCATATTATCAAGCCCATTATCGCCACTTTAGCTGCAGTTTCCTGCCGCTAAAAAGGCGATAATTTTAACGCCCTGCTTGATAATATGCCCCATGGTTCTACAGTAGATTGGTGATAAGTTAACCTTTAATTTGGATAGGCGGCCACTTCACAGAGAGGAGGAATTCTTAGCATGGAGCCACTTCGTTGGAGTAATCTGACCCAAAACATTTGCATCAATTCCACGAACATTCACTTAAATGGAAATATGATATTAAGTTTACTTACTGATAACGAAGTAACATCGGGTGGGTCCGAAGACCATTTCATGATGTCCTTGGGTGGGATAATCCTCGCCTCCTTGTCCTTAATAGAATTGAAATTTTTCTTCTCATTAGCTAGGAAATGTTTAATTCTGTGAGGACCTGAGGCGAGGATTATGCATGTTCAAAGCTTACTTACGACCAGAGTGGCGGCCTCCAAAATGGTTTGAAGTAAAAATTCTTGAAGGTTGACTCCGAATGGCCATGAAATACTCAAGTTTGCCACCTACCTGTATGACTTTGGATGCCATGACCCCTCTTGTGGCTTGGGCCTCAAATGTATGCACGTCCACACCGGCCTTGGCTATGATCCACCTTACCCACCTGCCAATAGAATGAATGGCTTTTGTGTGGCAATTAGAAGTTGCCTCTCACCTGTTGGTCTGATATCCTCAGTAATTTCTTCATATACCTTAATGCATCTGACTACACATAGTTTGGGGCATTACAAAAAGGTAGGATAAGATACCGACATGGTATTTTCCTTAGTTCTCCTACATATGGTTTAAAAAGGATCTCAAAAGCTACCTCTTCCCGAGAGCAGCGTAGTTTAACATCTGTAGGTAATGTTTATGGTCGAAGCGCCAGGATACCCTTTGGGTGACAGCTGTGCTCTATAAGTATGCTTACAATTACAATTACAATGGTAAACGTGACTCCTCCTGGCGTGACAACCCTAGCAGAGGTATCCAAAGTACTCACATCGGACACCCTTTTCATGAAATGAGGTATAGGAATATGGGCAGTTTTGCTGAGAGTTCCTTTCGTGACAAGCACTGGTTATCCTGCTAACTAAGGATTAGTTGTAAGACATCATTAACGTCCCATATGTCTGACTATCTGAGCTTCGAGGGGTTAGAGAGTCTGATACCTTTCATTAGTTTACAGACCTAAGGCTTTTCTCCAGGAGGTTTGTTATCAATAATGTTATGTCCGGATGATATGGCTGACCTAAAGGAATTGACAGTATGGTATGCCAGCCCTGACTGTGCCAATTCTGCCCAAAAATGTGATTGTGAGTTACTTCTGCCCACAAGGGATCCAGATGTCTGTACAAACATCAACTATTCCATCGTCTCCAAGACGAGCAATATCTCTTGATGGTGCCTGATGCCCACGCCTGCTGGATAAAGATTTCAGCATCTGCTGAAAGTTGGTTGTCTTTTCAGGGTCCCATGAAACCTTCCATGCCATGAGGGAGAGGTGTCCCTGTAGGACGAGAGGGTGCAGGCAACCCTGCGGGTCTCTGCGTACCAAGGGAATGAATGAGGGCAGTTTTTTCAGTAGGTCCAACGACAGCTCCATCAGCGTTCAGAACCATGTCTGCGACTTCCAGATCAGTGTGACCAACACCAGAGATGGTGACTGCCGTCTGACTTGAGCCGCTACCCTGGGAGTCATCATGCATGGTGGGAAGGCTTACGGAAGATCCTTGGAGGAAGGCATCCACTGCTATGATTTCCAGATCCGGTCTCCAGCTCACATATTGTGGAAGTTGATGGTATAACCCTGATGCAAAAATGTCCAAATGGCAAGGACCCAATCTGTCCATCAGTGCTAGGAAGATCTTGTGATCCTGATGGCAGATGTTGCTGTCCAAGTACAACAACAACAACAAATTTTATTGTTTGATTAGTTAACCCCTTCACCGCGGTGAAAATTTCGCCGCGGTGCGGTTGATTTATGGTGTGGGCGTGGTTCGGACGGCCCCCGGCCATCCTCCGCACACGCCGACCGTGACCTCGGCCGGCCGCCGGCCGTCCCACGCATGGAAGGGGTTAAAATCATTAAAAAAAAACCTAGACAAATAGAATACATCTGCACAGGCGACTAAGATTATCATGCAGTAGCCGAGTGCCACTTAGGTGTGCTACAACGCCTGCAATTGCAGCGGAGCTGTTTTTTTTGTGTGTAACCTATAATTACAAGAGGTTGAAACATGTCGACCACCTTTTAAATCACTTCTAGATACTACATGGCCAATAGCACCATGAGCAGTATCTCACCAGTTTTTTATTTGGTTACACTGACTCCAGAATAAATTTGTTTGAAGGAGTATCTGATGTATACTTTTTAAGTACCTCACCATTTCTTTTATTCTTTCACCCCTCACTACACACAAAAAAACCAGTGCCGCTGCAATTGCAGGCGTCGTAGCACACCTAATTGGCACTCGGCTACTTGGGTGGGCCCCGATGATGAAGCATGTCACCGATCAGGTCGGTGAGTGAGGGGTTTCTTATAAAAGAAAAAAAACTTCTTTTTTCTTTGTTTCTCATTCATTCTTCTCTGGTTTGAGACCATTATTGTTTTATGTCCTGGTGACTACTCCTGTCATTGTTTCTGCAAAGTTAACCTAGGGGTTTAAGGAGTAGGTACCTAAAAATACCCTTACTCTCTCTTTGGTATAAACATATTAGGCAGCGCGCAGCTGTGAGAGCTATCTCTCTCCCCTTTAGTTTTAAAGGGACCTAACAATTATAAATATGGGTGAAAATCAGGGTTTGTCCTTTAGTAGTGAAGAGGTAGAGGCTATTCTTGCCGATACTTCCGCTTTTGCTGATGCCAATATATCACAAACTATCCCACAGACAACAGACTGGGAGAGACTGTCGGAGCTTAAAAGAGATAGAATAAGAACCATAGTACATGGTACTATTCTTAGGGAATACCTAACAAATAATGCGGCCCCTAAAGGCCTTCTGGTGACGAACGCCCCAAGAATCTTTCTTAACGACCCAACATTCAGACGTGATTGGGCGCAGATAGCATGGCACTGCACCCATGACTGGATAGTATTAATTATAAAAACTGCACTAAGACTATCAGAATCCATCCTCATTGAGGTGCAAAAAACAGAGACTCATATAAGAACGACAATTTCTGGATACAAGAAAAGGCTAGACGAGGTAAATGAAGAACTAACAGAATATAAATACAACCTATCTCAACAAAAAGCACAAAAACTACAGAAGAATTTAAAAAAATTCTCTTTTGTGAAGACCCGGACTTCCAGCCTCCACAAAGAGGAGAAAAAAACTCTGATGTATCAAGCGATGATGCTCTATCAGCAGTGGGTCAAGCACTGGAAGTAGTAAAAATAGACAGAGGGGCAGAGGAAGAGGACAACCTCGCTGGCAACAATTTGATACGCCTCAGATGGGAAACTTCCTAGGGCCTTTTGATCCACATAACCAGTTCCAAGGATATGGATGGCCCCCATACCCGCCACCGATGTTTCACCAAAATGCTTTTCGCCCTCCTTTTTTAGGGATGGGACGGAGAGGAAGAGGAAGACGCAAGGGAAACAACCAGGTACATTGGGAGGAACAAGACAACGTGGGGAACTACACGCGGAGCAAAACACAGATCGCGCAGGCGTCAACAAGCAAAACCTAGTGACAAATATATCCTCAAGGCCTTTAACAGACATAGAGCTGAACAGGTTGAACAAAGGGCTTGGATTTGTCCTGACAGCCAGAATTGATGTTTGCTTTGCACTGTGAATTTGGCGGAGTTTTTCAGAAAACTTAAGTTGAAGGCGTTTTTTTAAAAGAATTCAGATAAACCAGATACAATATCTGACTCTGATACTTCACTGCCGAAGAAGTCCACCTTTCAACCCCCCCGCCCCCGCATATGACTCCGGTGGAAATATCCACATTCGAACTAGCAGTCTTCAATGACATAGAACATATGCAAGAAGAAAAGCCTTTCTGCAACACAACTAATGAAGAAAGACGAGCACTGGAAGAACTAAAGAACTGCAGTGAAATTAAAATAAAAACCATGGACAAAGGGGGAGGAATCGTAGTTCTAAATAAATCAGACTACCAGGCAGAATGCCTCCGCTTACTATCAGACAGTAACAATTACCAACGATTGTCGGTTGACCCCACAGAGGCCCTAAAAGATGAAATTGAAATTTTTGATTGACCTAGCCGAGACATGTGATCACAAAACCAAACAAGAGGCAGATTTTCTAAGAAGCAGCGACGGAAAAATTCCATATTTTTACATCTTACTGAAGATGCACAAAAATAAATTGCCACCACCTGGAAGACCTATAGTTTCGGGCATAGGATCGCTCCTTGAACCCCTCTCACAGTATTGTGATTGTTTTTTAAGAAAATGGTACAGGGAACTGAAACATATCTGCAAGACACCAAGAGGCTGTTAAACCTCCTTAACGACATCAGAGTGGATGATACGACTATTTTCACAATTTCAATCTTTATTATGTTTTGGAACTCCTTAGAGGTCCACATAAAGAAAAGAATACAAATACAAAAATACCATTCATACTGAAAATAGACAAATCATAGCAATTACTGCAACACAAAGTGACTCATTAATAGGCATATCATTCTTCAAAAGATATCTAAAAAACATTTAAAAAAATTAAAAATGTAGAAACAAAATCTCTCATTAGGGGGGTTATGTAAGGCAAACATAAAAGAATTAGCATTTACAATACCCTTTTGCAAACATATTTGTCTTAACCATTTGCTGCGATAAGGGCGCAGCACTGGGCATATGAAAAGTACATGCGTTCGATCTTGAATAGATTGATGACAAAAATTGCAAGTTGCAGAAACTCCATACCATTTAACCAAAAGATTATTTGGGGGTAACAAGTCCTGTCTCAATAAAAACCAAAATCTCCGAATGCTATGAGGTAAATTCCAAGTAGCGTAAGGTTGGACGAATTTTCTTGCGAAAGAATCAGTAAGGGGATTAACACCCTTCTTAGCAAGGATTGAAGTACTGTCTAGTCTATAGCTAAGGTCCCAAGTAGCTTCTTTCAAGACAGACTTTAGCTGGGATGCGGGTAAAGAAAAGAGGGTGCTCTCTTCCAACTGCAAGAGCGATACAGCCTTTCTAAAATTGTTAACAATTAGGGAGTGTTCTCCTAAACTTCCTAATAGTTCAGTCTTTAAGAGGAACCTCATAGTCCCCTCTTCTCCTCTGGCTATGCTTGCGACCCAACGTACCACAGCTGCCAGGCCCTGCACCCAGCTGCTGCGCAATCCAAACTCAAGTCTCCAAGCAGCCACTGAACAGGCAGAACTGATAGTGGTTATGCTTCTTAGCAGTTTTCCCTCCACCTTATTTAAAAAATCCCAGTGCTTAATATCAATTAATTCTAAACCATATAGAAGAGTGGAAGGGACTTTTGCCCTAAAGACCTCCAATAAATGTGAAAAATGATTTCTTCCCATTGCCGAATACAATGCGGCTAAGCTTCTCCCTTGGGATAAAGCCTTCCGGGCACTGTTATCGGTATGGGGTTTAGCACTTAAATTATCACAAATTAATTTTCCAAGAAAAACATAACTCTTTACTGCCTCCAGTTTGTCATCTCCCACAGACCAGGTAAAGTTCGGAAATTTATGTTTTTTCCGGCCTGAGATGCACATAATTTTGCTCTTGGATGCATTAATTTTTAAGAAATGAGAATCTGCATACTGATGTAGAGCAAGGAGGCGTTTGGCGAGACCTTTGGGCATAAGATCCATTATTATGATATCGTCCGCGTATAACATACATGAAATGTGTTTTCCGCCCAAGATTGGAGCTATACCATCACAGGAAGAAAGTGAGGCAGGTAAATCTGCAATATATAATGAAAAGAGTAACGGGGCAAGGAGACAGCCTTGCTTAAGGCCATTACATGAAGGGATAATCTTGGAGAGGCCCCTGTCTCCTCCTTGCAGGACCTGACACCAAGTATCTGTATGTAACACCTGGATCATATCTAATAGTTGGGGCGGCATTCCCAAAGCAGAGAGCTTTCTCCACAGCAATGGGCGGTCAACCTTATCGAATGCTGTGGAGAAATCTATAAAGGCCACGTAAACTCTTCCGCCACGTACCCTTATATATTTATCTGTAATTGTCTGAAGAGCGGAGAGATTATCCAGAGTTCCATGGCCTTTACGAAAGCCTACTTGTTCTAATGGTAAGATTTGATTTTGTGCCACCCAATCGTTAATTAGGGATAATAAACATTTTAAAAAAAACCTTCCCAATTGCGTCTAGGAGAGCTATTTGACGATAGTTAATGGGTACGTTTTTATCGCCCTTTTTAAACATAGGGACCAAAATACTCCCCTTCCAGGAAGCTGGAATAGATTTTTTAATGTAACAAATCCTGAAAAGAGGAAATAAGATTTTACTCCAGGACACTGGATTTTGTTTCAAGACTGATTTCGGGAGTTCATCAGGTCCCATAGCACCTGATGGACGCATATCCCTAATAGCCAATTCTATAGATAATTCTGAGGGGCATTCAATTGTAGAATTAGTATCTTCCCCAATTCCCCTAGGTTTCGCATGCAGATCATTCTTAGCATACAGACTTAGGATGTAGTTGACCCAGGTTTGTTCAGAAATAGGGATTGGAAGGGGGCGCACTCTAGAGCCGCAACCCTCCCCAATGAGAGTCCAAAATTGTCTAGAGTTCCCTTGAGCAGCAGCTTCCCGCAAACCAATCCATAACAGGTCCTCTTTTTCTTTTTTCATTTTTTTCTTTATCCTACTTCTCCTTCTTTTAAGGAGAGATATTTTCTGAGATCTTTCTACTGGTCCACATATGTAGTGTTCCCTCACCAGTTTATTTATTTCCTTATTAAGGGAAACAACTACTTTAGGGAGGGTGTTTTTTTTCCTAATTAGATTCGATTTTTTTACGGCAGAGATGATCTCCTTCATGAGAGCCTCAAAAGAGGACTGTTCCACCCGCTGCCAATTGTTTAAATTGGATAGAGTTTTTTCAAGAATAGGTTCCAGGCCCTTCATAGCTTTATGATCCCAGAAACATCTTCCTGTTTTTTGAAAGGTGACCATATCCCTGTCAAGCACCCAGGTGTCAGAATTGGGGGGATCTACTAGAAGAGTTAGCATAATAACATTATGGTCACTAAGAGTAGTTTCTATAACGACCAAATCCCTTAAGAGAGAAAAAGTAGAGTGGTCAACAATTATGTAATCTAAAATTGATTTACAATTGGAGGAACTATGTGTATAGTTTGCAGGGACATCAGATGGGAGCCTACCATTAACTATAAGTCCCTCCGTACTGTATAATTCCTCCAGCAGCAATTTACCCCGTTTATTTGTTTTTATATTGTCTGGAAAGAGGGCTTGGGGAATCAACAAAACCTCCTCTTTTACTTTATTCCTGAATAGTTCCAAACTGTAATTGGAAACTTTACAGTTTAAGTCACCAACTAACAGGAAATTAGAAAGAGGAGCTATTTCTTTAATTTGTCTAATAAAAGTAAAAACTTGTTTCAACAAAGTATTAAAAGGATCACCTGGCGGAATATAGGCATTTATTATCACAAGGGGGTGTCTCTCTCCCGTTTTATCTAAATTGGAAAGAGTCACTGCCTGGAAAAGGTTACTGGGGTCTATATGGTGGGAGAAACTCCACTTTGTTCTATTGGACAATAGGCAAGCAATTCCCCCTTTTGCATGACCTCTAATAGAGGGGGATGCCGCCACCTCCAATACGAAGTAATCTTTCCCTATGTTCAACTTGTCACTACACCAGGTTTCCTGGATGCAGATTACGTTGGCATTCAAAGAAAAAAGGTACAATAATTTTTCAAAGTTGTTATTAATGCCAGCGGCATTCCAGGAAATAACAGAAAAGATACTGCTAAAGGTGGGAAAACAACCTTGGGTTGTCTGTCACCTTGGATGACAGAGCACCAGGTAACCAATTCCATTGCTGTTCATTTTCAGTTATACCCCTATCTATTATTATTGGGGGGGGGATAACATGTGTAACTATCCTTTTTGTTTTTGAGACACAAATTTTTAAATCATTAAAAGGTTGGGGAAAGCCGACTTGACCCGAGCCCTTATGATAGCCATTCTCATTATAATTATCAGCACATGTGGCAGGGAAGGGCACCACATCAATCCCCTGACTCTGGAAAATGTCTGCTTTATTTAATATAAGATTCACTATCAGGTTTGAATAGAACCTTACCCTGATAAATGACATAGACCCTGTCCCCAGTATTGTTACTAGATCAATATCGCTTGATTTAATTAATTTTAATCCCTTGATGTCTTTACAACATTTCAGCAAAAAAGAGCTATTCAATATTAGATAAAGGTCAAATAATGGGATAAAGTCCAGAATCAATGAATCAGTACGGGTTTCCACCATCTTATGAACAAAGTTTTGACCAGAGACTGCCCCCTCTGCCCGTATATGGAAAGAAGGGGCAGTAGGGTTTAGAGAGGTGGATACCACGGGGACAGAACTTCTTACTTCCACCCCTGGAGAGTGGACCATAAGCCTTTCTTTTTCTGCATCCTGTTCTCTTGAATTTAAGTTAGAACAATTAATTATAATTTCATCAGAAATAGCGGTAGGCCCCGAAAATTCGGGAGGCGATCTAATTGAGTCATGCCTCAAAGATCCATTATCATTCTCAACCTCAATAGGGGAGGAATTATAGGAAACTTGGGAATTCTCGAAGAGAATTTGTCTCTGCCTCCTCTTTTTAAATCTACAGAGAGACTTCCTCTTTTTTTTTCCTTTATTCTTTCCTTGTTTTTCCACTTTTTCCTCCAATTCCGGCCCCTTAAAATCTGGATCGAAAATAGGATATAATGCCTTTTCGGCATTGGCATCAGGCAGTACAGCACTATTTTCCTCTGAAACAATATCTGGAACTAAATCACTTATACAATTATAAGTAGATGTTTTAAGAGTAGGACATAAGTCCTTCAACGCAGGTGCAACAAGTATATTCTCAGTTAACAGAGAAGGTGCATTAGCTGAAACTGTTTGGGGAAGTGTTGTAATAGGAGAGTCTGAGCCACAGCTCCTTTCACAAGTTTTTGATAATAAAGCCTTTAAAATTTGGGTAACAGAATCCAATACACAATCCGAGCTACCCTCAAATTTGTTCAATAACGTTAGAATTGAGGATAGCAAATGTTCCAAGGAAATCAGAAATTCAGATATAGGTTTCTCCGATAATTTCAAACTAGGATCATTAATAACCTCAATCCCCGTTATATTGAGCATTGGACTTTTCGACATGTTTGTCTGAAAGGAAAGGTCTTGGGAATTAGAAGAGGGGGTAATACTATAAAGGTGGAGGCCAGAAGGAGTAGCACCAATTGGGGTCTGCACAACATCTAGCAATACCCTAGGTTCATCAACCAGATAACGTTCACATAACACTGGGTCAATATCGAAGGACTGTGAGTCTTCATTTGTATCCTCCCTCAACTTGGAGGGGAATAGTGTGCCATTATGCAAGACATTTACAGATGTTAAAGGAGTCTTGGTATTTTTGGAATTATCTGGACTAGAGACTAAACATTTGTCATTCTCCAAAGGTATAGAAGGAGTAGATAGAATACCCACAGTAGAATCTGAACTTAAATTAAGATTTCCCAATTCCACCTCCTTCGGGAGTTGATTAAGCGATGGATTATGTGATGGAGTTAAGGTGACACCCTTATTAGAAGCAATATTTCCCAGGGACACCTTATCTACCGGTTTCTCCCAGAGCTGGAATATCTGATTTTGGCCCTTCAGCTGAATTGTTGAAACATTCTTATTTCGAAGTGGGTTCGATCTGGTCTTAGCTGTTGATCTTCCCCCCAACAGTCTTCCAGATCTAAGCTTTTTTGCAGTCATATTACAGCCGATATCAAGTTATTAAAGATAAAAAAGTATATGGTGCCAGTGATTGAGTTAAAATATATGAGATAAATACTGTCAAATCCCAAAATCAATGGGGCGCATATACAGAGTCACTGATAGTGGGCCCAGCCCAGCCTACTTCAGCCACTGAGGGCCACAGAGGGCCCGCTCTTTGTCCGGTCTTCGTCCGCGCTTATGTCCGCGCGCGTCCCGCGTTCGCGTTAGATAGCTAAGCTAAGTAGGAGGAGGAGGAGGGGGGCGGGAAGAGGCTCCAGGTGCGCGCGATGAGCGAGCGCTAGCACCTCTGGGCCTCGCAGTCCCGCTCCCGCTGCTTGCGTGGAACGCCTCTCTCCCTGAGCAAACAGAAGAAATCCAACGTGGAGCACACGGGCTCCTGGGTCCCAAGAAAGCGCCTTAGGGCGGAACAGCCCTCGCCGTCAGGACACAGAGCAAAGTTAATTAGTGGAGAGCACAAGGTGAAGGCAGGCAATGCGAGCGGCTCCCGCGGAGCGGGGGCCGCGAGATGTAAAATAGCCTTCAGGGAGAGGGCGGGAAGAGGCTCCAGGTGCGTGCGATGAGCGAGCGCTAGCACCTCTGGGCCTCGCAGTCCCGCTCCCGCTGCTTGCGTGGAACGCCTCTCTCCCTGAGCAAACAGAAGAAATCCAACGTGGAGCACACGACTATATTACTGAGTTTTGACATCGAAAGTCTCTATACCAGTATTCCGCAGAATAGAACACGGGATGTACTGAGAAAAACGTTGGAAGAAATGACCTGGCCCTACCACGTCCCAAAACTATTTGTATTAGAATGTGCTGCCCTTGGGCTGAAAAAGAATTATTTTGAATTCGAGGGTACCCTCTTCTTGCAGACTGAGGGGACCTCAATGGGAAGCATGTTTGCTCCTAGCGTGGCGGGTCTCTACGTTTTCGACTTTGAGAAACAATTCATACTGGCAGAGTCCAATCCCTATGGAGAGCGTATTGTATGTTGGAAAAGATACATTGACGACGTCCTTGCCATTTGGCAGGGACCGGAGCAAAGGCTGAAGGAGTTCATCACTTGGATAAATACCTGCGATAAAAATCTAAAATTCACATATTCGATGGATACAAAAACGATGGTCTTCCTTGATTTGGAAATAACGAAGGAAGATGGAGTACTACATACAAAAACATATCAAAAACCAACTACAAAGAACAAGGCATTAAGATATGAAAGTTTCCATCCGCGGGCACTAAAAGAAAACCTGCCCTACGGCCAGTATTTCCGCCTCAGACGCAACTGTAGCACATTGGAAGACTACAAATGCCAAGCAAAAGAACTAACAAAAAAACTATCTGACCGGGGGTATCCAAAACACATCCTGAGCAAAGGACAGAAGAGAGCACGTAATCAGCCGAGGGACGCTATCCTTGAAGACAAAATCAAGGAGGTGGAATCATTGCCATTAACATGTGTCACTACATTTAACAGTCTATCTAATAGAGTGGCTAAGTCAATCAAAAACCACTGGAAAATCTTGAACACTGGTAATCTCCACTGGGAAAAACCTCTCTTTTCATTTAAAAGAGCACGTAGCATCAGGGACACTCTCGTGCACACCCGACCAAGAAACGTGACGGAACAACCAAATGTACTGAGTGCCTGGGGTCTTCCAAAAGTGACGGGACACCATCCCTGCGGTAATTACAGTGTCTGTCATTTGACAACAACAACAAAAACACTGCAGCTGATGAATGGAGAAACATGGACGCAAAGAATACACACAAATTGTAACAGTGTAAATGTGGTATATTTAATCACCTGCCCATGTGGACTACAGTATGTGGGAATGACCGGAAGAAAAGCTAAACAGCGCATCTGTGAGCACAGAAGCTCCATCAGGTGCAAGAGAGTTGCCACAAAACTCACGGAATATTTTTTGTCAGTTAATCACATCACGAATGACTTAAGGTGGACAATAATCGAACAAATACCAACAGGCGATAACACTACCCATCGTCTATTCGAAAAAGAACAACGTTGGATATATCGTTTATCAACCCATATATCTGGATTAAACGACAATATCCCATGGTCCACTGTGAGAAATAAACAATGAATGACACCATTCAACAATCTCCTTGAGCTGATACTTGATAAAAAACTTTTTTATAAGATCCAAACCATTGATTCAATTAATGTGCCCTCAGATCAACAAACTACGACTCCCTCGTTCTTTAGTCTTTCTCTGGCATCCCTAAAACCATAGATATCGACGACAAACGCATTGATTACTATCTCTTTTGGGTTCTAAAGTTTTTATTTTCTGTTTGTGACCCATTTTCCAATAGAAACGCAGATCACTGACTTTTGGACACCGATATGAGGTCGATAAAGTTTTTTGGTCTTCATTGTAACATTCAATATTCCCTTACACAGACAAAGTACCGCCTCTTAACATACGATCCTTAAAAGACTGAGGGCGAGCGCTGACATCACGTGCTCTGGCGGACCAATGATTAGGAGGTATTAATATACGCGGAAGTCGAGGACTCAGTATCCCCGGAACACCGTGCAGGAAAGATAAGTTTCTGGCGGGCTAACGCCGACCGACAACTAAGTGATAAAAAACAACGGATTCCCACTTCTCCCTTGCATTACCGGGTGCTTTTTATCCACGCACTTCCGGTGTCTGTAATAATCGAATCGGGTATTTGATTTTATTTTCCTACAGAACGCTCCAAGGCTGCCCCCCCATGATGTCCATGTGGGACATTTAGTACCTCATTCAAGTAAGTCGCTGATCTGTGTGTGTGTTCCATGGGAATAATGGAAGTGTGCGTTTTTTGGCATCACTATTAACAAAAACCTAGGACTACCTGATCAGTCGCCTTATTTATATTTAAAAATATAGTGAGTCCACGAAATAGGAGTGCCCACGTTTTCATGGTGACCTAATACAGTGTCCTTACAGTAGAGCTATGCCTGTGACTTATTATTAACAAAAATGTAAAATGATAAGCAACAATAGAATTGGGTCACCGATCTTGACCAGCAATTCAAGAATATATAATGTTGGTGTACACTAATGCATACTAAATTAGGGTGCATTTTACAAAAAATGAACAGAGATGAATGAGTACCTGAATAGAACATTACTGTCATTATGTTATGTGTGTTTTTGTTTCAGGTCCTTACACAGAATGCTGTACATAGAATGATAAAACTGTTAGTACGCGGTATTTGCACTGAAGGGTCTGAGAAGGGTGCAACTTAGCGTGTGCAGACCTCTCGGACTTTAATTTTGATCCTGAAGAAAACCTATAATTACAAGAGGTTGAAACATGCCGACCACCTTTTAAATCACTTCTAGATACTACATGGCCAATAGTACCATGAGCAGTATCTCACCAGTTTTTAATTTTGTTACACTGACTCCAGAATAAATTTGTTCAAAGGAGTATCAGATGTATACTTTTTAATTACCTCACCATTTCTTTTATTCTTTCACCCCTCACTACACACAAAAAAAACTGCTCCGCTGCAATTGCAGGCGTCGTAGCACACCTAAGTGGCACTCGGCTAATTGGGTGGGCCCCGATGATGAAGCATGTCACCGACCAGGTCGGTGAGTGAGGGGTTTCTTATAAAAGAAAAAAACTTATTTTTTCTTTGTTTCTCATCCATTCTTCTCTGTTTTGAGACCATTAGTGTTTTATGTCCTGGTGACTACTCCTGTTATTGTTTTTGCCAAATTAACCTAGGGGTTTAAGGAGTAGGTACCTAAAAATACCCTTACTCACTCTTTGGTATAAACGCTAATTATTTGTAACCTTTTACAAAAGGGTTACAAAGAAATTAGCTTCAACTTGGGCACCTGCTGCTGCAAGCCTGTAAGTGCTTCCTGGCGCCTCGTTGCCTACTTGCAACTATTCTCTGACTCTGCTCTGACCCTTGCAGCAGGGTCAGAGAATAGTTACAAGTAGGCAATGAGGCGCCTGTCACGAAAAATTAAACCTCAACAGGAAGCACTGACAGATATAAAAACAAGCATTTGCAATGCAATAGGTCTCGCATTAGGAAAGTTTGAGCTATTGGTCTTGTAAATGACAATTTTTTTTATGTATGTGTTGGTTTTGAAAATAGCTAAATTAATAGCTTTGTCATTTACAATTCCAATAGTTATAACTTTTCGCAAATGTGACACCTATAGCATTTGAAATGCAACATGTTTTCTATTTACGTGACTTAGCTGTATTGATATTACAAATTACAATGGCTTTTAATTTTTTTTAATAATTAATACTTAAATAAAAGTAATTTTAATTTATAATGGTAATAGCTTAAACTTTTGTAAATAACTTTTGTGAAGATTATGTTCAGTGTATTTTATTGTGACGAAAATCAAAGAACAGAAGTGAAATATTAACATCTTTTTGTGACATTCGTAATAAAGTTTGAAACATTGAGAGAACATATTTGAACCAGTTGTTGTTGAATGATTGCGAAGATTGATGCTGGGGTGGCGCTGAGTGGTGCTGTGGTGGTGCTGAGTGGTGCTGTGGTGATGCTGAGTGGTGCTGTTGTGTGGCTGAGTGATACTGGGATGGTGCAGAGTGATGCTGGGGTGGTGCTGAGTGGTGCTCTGGTGCTGCTGAGTGATACTGTGGTGGTGCTGGGTGATGCTGTGGTGGTGCTGAGTGGTGCTGTGGTGGTGCTGAGTGATGCTGTGGTGGTGCTGAGTGATGCTGTGGTGGCACTGAGTGGTGCTGTGGTGGTGCTGATTGGTGCTTAGGTGGTGCTGAGTGATGCTGTGGTTGTGCTGAGTGATGCTGTGGTGGTGCTGAGTGATGCTGTGGTGGTGCTGAGTGATGCTGTGGTGGTGCTGAGTGGTGCTGTGGTGGTGCTGAGTAATAATGTGGTGGCGCTGAGTGATGCTGTGGTGACGCTGAGTGCTGCTGTGGTGGTGCTGAGTGATAATGTGGTGGTGCTGAGTGATAATGTGGTGGTGCTGAGTGATGCTGGGGCAGCGCTGAGTAATGATGTGGTTATGCAGAGGGCAGAAAGGCACAAAAAACAGTCTAACAAAGGGAAGAAGGGCAGAAAAACAAGGTAAAAACGAGTCTAACACAGGGCAGAAGGGCAAAAAAACGAGTCTAACAGAGGACAGAAGGGCAGAAAACAAAGGAAAAACAAGTTAGGGCAGAAGGGCACAAAAAACGAGTCTAACGGGTCAGAAAGGCACAAAAACGAGTCTAACAGAGGGCAGAAGGGAACAAAAAATGAGTCTAAAAGAGTGCAGAAGGGCACAAAAACAAGGGAATAACAGAGGGCAGAAGGGCAGAAGGGCACAAAAAACGAGTCTAACAGAGGGCAGAAGGGCAGAAAAACAAGGGAAAATTGAGTATAACAGAGGGCAGAAGGGCACAAAAAACGAGTCTAACAGGGGGCAGAAGGGAAGAAAAACAAGGGAAAAACGAGTCTAACAAAGGGCAGAAAAACAAGGGAAAAACGAGTCTAACATAGGGCAGAAGGGCACAAAAAACGAGTCTAACAGGGGGCAGAATGAATCCCGCCCTGCGTGTTTGTCCACGAAGATGCCACCTTTTTGTGCAATACCTCTACTCAACTGGAGTACTTTCTACTGTCTAATCAGTAAGTGCTCCCTCGTTGGCTAAATGTATAGGGACAGATTTACAATAACTGGCGCATCCCCAGGGATGCGCCAGTTATTGTGCGCCGCAGCTCCGCCACCCATGGGGATCCGCATTTACAATGCGGCGCACCATGTGGCAAAATCGGCACAGATGTGTCACGCATCTGTGCCGTAAAAGCAGCGCATTGCTGGAGCTGCGCCGCGCTTGCGACGCAGCTCCAGCAATGCTCTGGGGGCCCTATCTCCCCAATGCTGCATCAAGCCTTGCGCCTGCTTCAAGCAGGCGCAGGGTTTTGACGCAGCATTGGCCTAAAGATGACTGAGTGAAATCTTGTAGATTTCACTCAGCCACTTTTAGGAGGCGTTCCTGCGCAGGAATGACCTCCCCTGCGCCGGAACACCTCCTGATGGCGCAGGGCTTTACAACGTGACGCATCTCTCAGATGCGTCACGTTGTTAATTCCTAGCACCATGGCGCATCTTTTGTGCTGCCGCAGCATCACAAAAGGTCTCGTAGGGGGTGGCAGTTGAGCAGTACGTTCAGCAAGCCCCATCTGTTGAGTTTTTTCCATAGGTGACTCCTGCCCACTCTGTCGAATGCGGATTTATTGTCCACAAAACAGGCAGCGTTTCCTTCTGTGCTTGTTCCGTCAAAAGTGCTAGAGTTGCGAGGTTGGATAGAGTACCCATACCTTGCCTAAATCCTGTCTGGAATCTGGGAATTATGTTTTTTTCCTCCATCCAACCTTGCAACTGAATTAGCAGGCACGAAGCGTACAGTTTTGCTTCAACATTAATCAGTGAGATTAGTCTGTAGTTTCCCGGCTTACAGTGATCTCCCTTTTTGAATATGGGGTGGATGATGGTCCACCTCCAGGAAGCCGGGATATTGGACTGCGAATAAATCTCATTGAAGACTGGGGTGAGGATAGAGGACCACATCTCTGGGTTATTCCTAAAAATCCCGTTCGGTATACCGTTTGGCCCGGCTGCTCCCTGAGACTTCAGTTTCATTATGAGACCACTCAGCTCTTTCAAGTTTGTCAGGGAGTTTGGCTCATTGATGAGGGAATTTGATTGAGATGTGATGTCTTCTGCAGAGACCGGAGTGGATGAGGTTTGGACTTCCTTCTGTTCGTGGTCTAGCCCGTGAGGTGATTGTTCGGGACCCGTCGTAGATTTGTTAAACAGGGTTTTCACGTGGGCAATCCATATACAGCTCCAATTCCTGCCTCTTGCTGGAGTATTGGACCAGATGTTAATGTGTTTACTATGCCCCAGAAGTCGCTGCTGTTGGATTTTTTACTGGCAGATAATAGTTGCAGCCAGATGGACACTTTGTGCTCTGTTTTTTCTCTTTCCAGGTTCCTCCTGTACGTGCGCCTTAGTGCGTGCAGCTTTGTTATTTCTTGTTTTGTACCCTTTTCTCCAACTTGAGATAGGCGTCGCACTTCTCTCCCAATCTCTCTTTTTTGCATTTTGAGATCTAGATTGAACCACGGATTCCCAATGGTGATTTTTGTTGAAATCCGTCCCGTGAAAACTGGGAAACTTAGGACCAAAAACTCGGCCAATCGCTCCCAGTGGATCACGTGAGCATGTTCTAGTACGCGGCCTTGGATTTCTATGAAAGCCTTGACTTTCTCCTGAATGGATTGTGGGACCACTCCTCGCCATTTTAGTTTACGAAGATTGAATGTTTCTGGCGGCTGCATGATGGTATTGCACTTTTGAGCAATTTTTGCTTTGTTCTTCAAGTTCAGAGTCAACGGAAGGGAGTCACTTTCGGCTCATGGGATAATTCTAAAGTTGTTAATTTGTGGAAGCAAGTTATTGCTGATTATTATGAAGTTTATTGTTGAGGCGACCTTTCCGCTCAGATATGTTGCCGCGGCTGGCGAATCCCCCGGAGCTTTACCGTTCATGATTGTCATATCGAGTGCTGCTAGTTTACAAACAAGCTCGGTCGCACCCTGGGAGGATTTACTGTTTCTTCCCCGTTCAGTCATTAGAAGATTGCTGTTAAACTCACCTGAGATCACTATTTGGGTGTTCACGTGGCTTTCCTGCAATGACTTTTAGAACTTTATTAGTGTTAGATGTTTACCCTTCTGCTTTTTTCTCTCCGGGTGGATGTAGACATTGATTAAAAGGAGTTGTCTGGTTGGTTCCTTGCTGCTTACCTTGATCACTTGGATCCAGTTTGCCCCTGTGTCTAGTTCTTCCGTTGCCCAGTTAAATTTTTGAGTGATGAAAGTTGATAAGCCCCCTCTCGAATGACCATAATTTGAATGTCTTTCTGCCAGGCAGTGATGTTCAATAAAACCAGGTATTGAGCTTGCCCCCATGTTCCATGTTTCTTGGAGCAGGATTATTTGTTGTTGCATAAGGAATGATACGGCTTCTTGGTCTTGTCCCATGTCTCTGAAGCCATGGACGTTCCATGAACAGAGCGAGATGTTGGTTATTTGGGCATCTTCCAGCGCCAATGTTATACTTTTTCTGTCTTGGTTAGGAACACTTATTATTCAGCGTTCTTGGGATCCAGGACCAGTCCTTGAATTCCTGTAGGCTTCACCTGGTATTACCAGGAGGTTCGCTTTTGGGGTGCCTATTCTTGCAAGAGGGAGCTGCCAGTGAATTTGAACACGCACCACGTACGCATGTGGGCTGATGTTTTCCTGGGCTTTTCCCTTCGTTTAGTTTTTTAAGAAAGGATTATTGATACCTTGGGCGTTGATATGCCTTAAGCCTGATGCCCCGTGCCACAAATCTTCCTCTCATAGCTACAATTTTGTCTACCATGTCCTTGGACGACCAAGTTGTCAGAGACTCCTCCACTCCCCTCCCAGTTGTTTCCTTGAATTCCACCGAAGTTAGGTCACACAAACGGATTCCTTTTAATTCAGGGATTTGGAGGAAGAGTCTTAAAAGGTTTCCCCTATTTAGTGTATCTTGGGTGCCTTTTGACGAATATTCCGGGATGAAAGACAATTTCAGTTCACACTCGTCGAATTCGACTTGCTTTTCGTATGAAGAGGGTGCGGGTACCTTTCTTCCACCGGTTGGTGTTGAGATTAGCGTGGTGTTTTGACCACTTTCTTGTTCATACTCTGCCGTGTATGTACCACTAGCCTGGCGTTTGGTGTTCCTGATGATATTTGGGCCACGTTCCTTGTTCGTGGCTCCGCTTGATCCTGGTTAAGAAGCTTACAGTGGCCTTATTGTTACAGCGATAAGTTTGGGGACGTTTTGAGGGTTGAATAACGTTGGAACATCCAACATATTCACCAAAGGTTGATTATGCTTTTCTACGTCAGGTCCCTTATTTGTTACTGCTTGTTGAAGTGCACATTGTTGAATACTTGCTACTTTGCTGCTCTTTGTGCTTCTTTTTCCCACTGATTGCCGATTGTTTCTATGTGCCCCGATGATGAAGCATGTCACCGACCAGGTCGGTGAGTGAGGGGTTTCTTATAAAAGAAAAAAACTTCTTTTTTCTTTGTTTCTCATTCATTCTTCTCTGTTTTGAGACCATTAGTGTTTTATGTCCTGGTGACTACTCCTGTCATTGTTTTTGCAAAGTTAACCTAGGGGTTTAAGGAGTAGGTACCTAAAAATACCCTTACTCTCTCTTTGGTATAAACGCTAATTTTTTGTAACCTTTTACAAAAGGGTTACAAAGAAATTAACTTCAACTTGGGCACCTGCTGCTGTAAGCCTGTAAGTGCTTCCTGGCGCCTCGTTGCCTACTTGCAACTATTCTCTGACTCTGCTCTGACCCTTGAAGCAGGGTCAGAGAATAGTTACAAGTAGGCAATGTGACGCCTGTCACGAAAATCAAACCTCAACAGGAAGCACTGACAGATATAAAAACAAGCATTTGCAATGCAATAGGTCTCGCATTAGGAAAGTTTGAGCTATTGGTCTGGTAAATGATAACTTTTTTTATGTATGTGTTGGTTTTGAAAATAGCTAAATTAATAGCTTTGTCATTTACAATGCCAATATTTATAACTTTTGCAAATGTGACACCTATAGCATTTGAAATGCAACATGTTTTGTATTTACGTGACTTAGCTGTATTGATATTACAAATTACAATGGCTTTTAATTTTTTTAAATAATTAATACTTAAATAAAAGTGATTTTAATTTAGAATGGCAATAGCTTAAACTTTTGTAAATAACTTTTGTGAAGATTATGTTCAGTGTATTTTATTGTGACGAAAATCCAAGAACAGAAGTGAAATATTAACATCTTTTTGTGACATTCATATTAAAGTTTGAAATATTGAGAGAACATATTTGCACCAGTTGTGGTTGAATGGTTGCGCAGATTGATGCTGGGGTGGCGCTGAGTGGTGCTGTAGTGGTGCTGAGTGGTGCTGTGGTGATGCTGAGTGGTGCTGTGGTGGTGCTGAGTGATACTGGGATGGTGCTGAGTGATGCTGGGGTGGTGCTGAGTGGTGCTCTGGTGGTGCTGACTGATGCTGTGGTGGTGCTGAGTGATGCTGTGGTGGTGCTGAGTGGTGCTGTGGTGGTGCTGAGTGATAATGTGGTGGTGCTGAATGATGCTGTGGTGCTGCTGAGTGATACTGTGGTGGCGCTGAGTGGTGCTGTGGTGGTGCTGATTGGTGCTGTGGTGGTGCTGAGTGATGCTGTGGTGGTACTGAGTGGTGCTGTGGTGGTGCTGAGTGATAATTTGGTGGCTCTGAGTGATGCTGTGGTTGCGCTGAGTGATGCTGTGGTGGCGCTGAGTGGTGCTGTGGTGGTGCTGAGTGATAATGTGGTGGTGCTGGGGGATGCTGGGGTAGCGCTGAGTAATGATGTGGTGATGCAGAGGGCAGAAAGGCACAAAAAACAGTCTAACAAAGGGCAGAAGGGCAGAAAAACAAGGGAAAAACGAGTCTAACAGATGGCAGAAGGGCACAAAAAACGAGTCTAACAGAGGACAGAAGGGCAGAAAAACAAAGGAAAAATGAGTTAGGGCAGAAGGGCACACAAAACGAGTCTAACGGGTCAGAAAGGCACAAAAAAGAGTCTAACAGAGGGCAGAAGGGCACAAAAAACGAGTCTAACAGAGTGCAGAAGGGCACAAAAACGAGTCTAACAGAGGGCAGAAGGGAACAAAAAATGAGTCTAAAAGAGTGCAGAAGGGCACAAAAACAAGGGAATAACAGAGGGCAGAAGGGCACAAAAAACTAGTCTAACAGAGGGAAGAAGGGCAGAAAAACAAGGGAAAAATGAGTGTAACAGAGGGCAGAAGGGCACAAAAAACAAGTCTAACAGGGGGCAGAAGGGCAGAAAAACAAGGGAAAAACGAGTCTAACAGAGGGCAGAAGGGCAGAAAAACAAGGGAAAAATGAGTCTAACAGAGGGCAGAAGGGCACAAAAAAACGAGTCTAACAGGGGGCAGAATGAATCCCGTCCTGCGTGTTTGTCCACGAAGATGCCACCTTTTTGTGCAATACCTCTACTCAACTGGAGTACTTGCTACTGTCTAATCAGTAAGTGCTCCCTCATTGGCTAAATGTATAGGGACACATTTACAATAACTGGCGCATCCCCAGGGATGCGCCAGTTATTGTGCGCCGCAGCTCCGCCACCCATGGGGATCCGCATTTACAATGCGGCGCACCATGTGGCAAAAACGGCACAGATGCGTCATGCATCTGTGCCGTAAAAGCAGCGCATTGCTGGAGCTGCGTCGCGCTTGCGACACAGCTCCAGCAATGCACTGGGGGCCCTATCTCCCCAATGCTGCATCAAGCCTTGCACCTGCTTCAAGCAGGCGCAGGGTTTTGACGCAGCATTGGCCTAAAGATGACTGAGTGAAATCTTGTAGATTTCACTCAGCCACTTTTAGGAGGCGTTCCTGCGCAGGAACGACCTCCCCTGCGCCGGAATGCCTCCTGATGGCGCAGGGCATTACAACTTGACGCATCTCTCAGATGCATCACGTTGTTAATACCCAGCACCATGGCGCATCTTTTGTGCTGCCGAAGCGTCACAAAAGGTCTCGGTAGAGGGTGGCAGTTGAGCAGTACGTTCGGCGAGCCCCATCTGTTGAGTTTTTTCCATAGGTGACTCCTGCTCACTCTGTCGAATGCGGATTTATTGTCCACAAAACAGGCAAACAGGCGGCGTTTCCTTCTGTGCTTGTTCCGTCAAAAGTGCTAGAGTTGCGAGGTTGGATAGAGTACCCATACCTTGCCTAAATCCTGTCTGGAATCTGGGAATTATGTTTTTTTCCTCCATCCAAACTTGCAACTGAATTAGCAGGCACGAAGCGGACAGTTTTGCTTCTACATCAATCAGTGAGATTAGTCTGTAGTTTCCCGGCTTACAGTGATCTCCCTTTTTGAATATGGGGTGGATGATGGTCCACCTCCAGGAAGCCGGGATATTGGACTGCGAATAAATCTCATTGAAGACTGGGGTGAGGATAGAAGACCACATCTCTGGGTTATTCCTAAAAATCCTGTTCGGTATACCGTTTGGCCCGGCTGCTCCCTGAGACTTCAGTTTCATTATGAGACCACTCAGCTCTTTCACGTTTGTCAGGGTGTTTGGCTCATTAATGAGTGAATTTGATTGAGATGTTATGTCTTCTGCAGAGGCTGGAGTGGAAGAGGTTTGGACTTCCTTCTGTTCGTGGTCTAGCCCGTGAGGTGATTGTTCGGGACCCGTCGTAGGTTTGTTAAACAGGGTTTTCACGTGGGCAATCCATATATCAGCACCAATTCCTGCCTCTTGCTGGAGTATTGGACCAGATGTTAATGTGTTTACTATGCCCCAGAAGTCGCTGCTGTTGGATTTTTTACCGGCGATAATAGTTGCAGCCAAATGGACACTTTGTGCCCTGTTTTTTCTCTTTCCAGGTTCCTCCTGTACGTGCGCCTTAGTGCGTGCAGCTTTGTTATTTCTTGTTTTGTACCCTTTTCTCCAACTTGAGATAGGCGTCGCACTTCTCTGGCAATCTCTCTTTTTTGCATTTTGAGATCTAGATAGAACCACGGATCCCTCTGGTGATTTTTGTTGAAATCCGTCCCGTGAAAACTGGGAAATTTAGGACCAAAAACTCGGCCAATCGCTCCCAGTGGATTACGTGAGCATGTTCTAGTATGGGGCCTTGGATTTCTATGAAAGCCTTGACTTTCTCCTGAATGGATTGTGGGGCCACTCCTCGCCATTTTAGTTTACGAAGATTGAATGTTTCTGGCAGCTGCATGATGGTATTGCACTTTTGAGCAATTTTTGCTTTGTTCTTCAAGTTCAGAGTCAATGGAAGGTAGTCACTTTCGGCTCATGGGATAATTCTAAAGTTGTTAATTTGTGGAAGCAAGTTATTGCTGATTATTATGAAGTTTATTGATGAGGCGATCTTTCCGCTCAGATATGTTGCCGCGGCTGGCGAATCCCACGGAGCTTTACCGTTCATGATTGTCATATCGAGTGCTGCTAGTTTACAAACAAGCTCGGTCGCACCCTGGGAGGATTTACTGTTTCTTCCCCGTTCAGTCATTAGAAGATTGCTGTTAAAGTCACCTGAGATCACTATTTGGGTGTTCACGTGGCTTTCCTGCAATGACTTTAAGAACTTTATGAGTGTTAGATGTTTACCCTTCTGCTTTTTTCTCTCCGGGTGGATGTAGACGTTGATTAAAAGGAGTTGTCTGGTTGGTTCCTTGCTGCTTACCTTGATCACTTGGATCCAGTTTGCCCCCATGTCTAGTTTTTCCGTTGCCCAGTTCAATTTTTGAGTGATGAAAGTTGATAAGCCCCCTCTCGGATGACCATAATTTGAATGTCTTTCTGCCAGGCAGCGATGTTCAATAAAACCAGGTATTGAGCTTGCCCCCATGTTCCATGTTTCTTGGAGCAGGATTATTTGTTGTTGCATAAGGAATGATACGGCTTCTTGGTCTTGTCCCATGTCTCTGAAGCCATGGACGTTCCATGAACAGAGCGAGATGTTGGTTATTTGGGCATCTTCCAGCGCCAATGTTATACTTTTTCTGACTTGGTTAGGAACACTTATTATTCAGCGTTCTTGGGATCCAGGACCAGTCCTTGAATTCCTGTAGACTTCCCCCGGTATTACCAGGACGTTCGCTTTTGGGGTGCCTGTTCTTGCAAGAGGGAGCTGTCAGTGAATTTGAACACGCACCACGTATGCATGTGGGCTGATGTTTTCCTGGGCTTTTCCCTTCGTTTAGTTTTTTAAGAAAGGATTATGGATACCTTGGGCGTTGATATGCCTTAAGCCTGATGCCCCATGCCATAAATCTTCCACTCATAGCTACAATTTTGTCCACCATGTCCTTGGACGACCAAGTTGTCAGAGACTCCTTGTAAGAACTGGGACCACCAGTTCTCCGGGGGGTAGCTTGGCTCGAGCAGGAAGGCGGCCAGGGGCTTATGTGTAAAGCAGCTACTCAACACACGCATCCAATGAGACACGGAGTGGGACGCAATAATGGGACCACACCAGTAGTTGTGTTTATAAATCAAGATCTTTTATATAGATTTTAGATCAGAGCAGATAAGGTATTAGCAAATCATTAGCATTGCATCAAAGTACCTTACTAAAACATTTCATGAGCGCCCTTCAAAATGCATTTCCTGTAAAAGGGTAAACATTTCATTAAGTACTCTCAATGCAGCAGAAAACTCCAATGAACACAGCCTGTCGCATTAAACTATTCAGCAGGCTAGAAGGCAGTTTCATAAACCATGGATTAACCTATCGGAAGCAATCAAAAGCATTTCCTCTTGTAAATACCAACAGTCTTGTGACCAAAATCAGATCATCAGAATAGCATTAGACTGAATCAATAAGTATCACAGTTCGGCCCCATCAGCAACTGTAGATTCCCGCCCCTGCAAGAAATTCAGTACCGTGAAAAGGATCCCCATTCCATAAGCAGGCTTGTAAATATGGCATAAACATGAGCACTACAGGCCGGAAACTGGCAATATGGCAGTTCAATGCCGGGGGGCAAGTGTCTGTTCTCAAACCTCCTAATTCTCGAGGCACATTAAGGGGGCCAACGGGGCCCAGTCTCAGTTCACCCCGGGCCTCACCCGGCCTACCGCCCTCCTCCCCGGGGGTTTAACTGGTGCTCTTCGGCCTGATCAGGGCCCTTGCGGAGGTATCAGCGGTGGGGAGGGGTTCCGACCCTCCCGGGTCCTCACTCGGCCCGGCGTGGTGCAGGTGTGGCTTCTGGGCACCAGCGCCGGGGCCGGGGCGAGACCGACGTGTGGGACTGAAAGGAGGGGGCACTGAGGCACTGATGGTCGCCAGGCCTCGTCGTGTGCCTCGGACGGCACAGCAGCTCTGGGCTGCGGCAGTGAGTGGGGGTCAATAGCACCTCGTGGCGACGGTGTCCAGGCACCGCAGCGCTCACTCGTGAGTGGTAAATCAGTCGGCTCAGGAGAGCGCTTGGGGGCAACTGCAGACAGGATGAGTTCTGAGGTGAAAAGCGCCTCAGGGTTACAGCGCTTCACTGGGGTCTATGGCGCTTGAACCACGGGAGCACAGTTAGATCAGGGCAGGCAGTGCTGGCAGGGGAAATGGATATAGCGCTTTCCCCACAACTTGGCAAGGATTGCAGGCAGGATGGGTAGCAAAGCAGTTCAGTCCAGGGGGGAGACAAGTGGAGCAAGGTGGGCCCACTGCAGGCAGGGGGTGCGCAGGGCAGCACAGTCCAGTGCCTGGTCGATCCCCCAGCAGTCTCTGGTCACAGAAAAGCAAACTTCTTGGCGCTTGGATGGTTCTGCGCCCTTGGATGTTGGTTTCTTGAAGTTGGAGGGGGGGGGGTTGAGTTGAAGGCCTGAAGGAGTTTTCCTCAGTCACTGCAGATGGACCCTGTGGTTCCCTACCACTGGGCCAGATCAGGGGGCTAGTCTAGGACACCTCACCCAGCTTAAGAGGCAGCACATTAATCCTGTCACTCCCAGTAGCATAGGTTCCTAACTAGGCCCTCCCGCCTAAAACTCCTGCGTGGGTTCCCCAGGTCAGTGATGCCCCAACTGACTAGAAAAAGTTCCCTCCCTTGCTTAAGTGTGCCCAGGTCAGGTGACCACTCTCTAAGGTGGCAAAAATCAGGTCCGCCTTTCTTCTGGAAGGTTCCAGGAGCTTCCCCACTCTACCTATGGACAGGGGAGGGGTGGCTGGCATTGCAACATTGTATGGCGATCCAGCCTGCTCCTGGCAGCTAGGGTGCTACACTAAAAAGAGCACGCTGCAGTAGCAGGGGCCAGTGGCAGCCATGTTTGAAGTAGAGAGCACCTGCACCCTAACACAGATCAGCCATGAAAAGCTGCCCGAAGACCTAAGGGCCAACAAAAAGAAGGTGGGAAAATGAGGCAAGGGCAAAAAAAAAAAACACAGGGAAAGACCACCCTAGGGCTGACAGGTCTAACATGCGTCCCCCCAGCCGAAAGAGGGGAGAACTACCCAACCTCTAGGGTGTTCTCGTCGTTAAGGCGGAAAAACCGGGAGAGACCGTCAGCATTGGCGTGGTCAGCTCCGGGCCGATGTTCCACCCTAAAGTCCATCCCCTGTAGGGAAATGGACCACCTTAGCAACTTGGGATTTTCGCCTCTCATCTGCATGAGCCAGCGAAGGGGTCGGTGGTCGGTCTGAATTAGGAAGTGAGAGCCAAAAAGGTATGACCTCAACTTCTTCAAAGCCCAGACCACAGCGAAGGCTTCTTGCTCAATGGTACTCCTTCGCTGTTCCCGAGGGAGGAGTCTTCTGGAGATGAAGGCCACAGGTTGATCTTGGCCATCATCGTTGAGTTGCGTCAGCAAGGCGCCTACGCCATGCTCTGAGGCATCTGTCTGCACGATGAATTCTTTTTGGCAGTCTGGAGTGGCCAGCACCGGAGCGGTGCACCTCGCGCGCTTCAGTGTTTCAAATGCCTCCTGGCAAGCAGCCGTCCAGATCACCTTGCGTGGCTGCTTTTTGGACGTCAACTCGGTCAAGGGGGCCACGATGGTGCCAGTGAGGCGGAGGAAAGCTCGGACCTCAGTCTGAGTTTTGGGGGGCTCCCAGGCCATGATGGTCTCAATTTTGGCCTGGAGGGTTTGCACCTTACCTCCGCCCACCAAGTGTCCCAGGTACACGACAGATCCCTGTCCAATCTGGCACTTGCTAGCCTTGATGGTCAAGCCAGCATGTTGTAACGCCCGCAGCACCTCCTGGAGATGCTGCAGATGGTCCTCCCAAGTGCTACTGAAGACAGCTATGTCGTCCAGGTAGGCAGCTGAGAAGGACTCCAGGCCAGATAACACCTGGTTCACCAACCGCTGGAAGGTGGCCGGAGCATTCTTGAGCCCGAAGGGCATCACTCGAAATTGGAAGTGGCCCTCGGGGGTGGAGAACACTGTCTTCTCCTTCGCTCCATCGGCCATGGCAATCTGCCAGTACCCTGATGTCAAGTCGATGGTGCTGAGGTACTTGGCGGCTCCCAGCCGGTCAATCAGCTTGTCTGCCCGTGGTATTGGATGAGCATCTGTCTTGGTGACAGAGTTCAACCCCCGATAGTCCACCCAGAACCGAAGTTCTGGTGTGGTGCCCGGTGGAGCCGCTTTCGGCACCAGCACAACCGGACTAGCCCACGGGCTGCTGGAGGGTTCGATTACTCCCAGCTCCAGCATCTTGGTCACCTCACCCTGGATGCTGTACTTCACCTTATCGGACAGCCGGTAAGACTTGGTTTTCACTGGCGGACTGTCCCCTGTGTCCACATCATGGGTACACAGATGTGTGATTTCAGGCATCAGGTAGAACAACGAGGCATGCTGCGCCAATACCTGGCAGCAGTCCCTCTGTTGTTCTGGGATCAAGGATGGGGAGAGGACAACTCCCTCCACTGAACAATCCTTTTCCTGAGCCGCTAGAAGGTCAGGAAGAGGCTCACTTTCCTCCTCCTCGCTCCCGTCCGTCAACATGAGGAGAGCAAGCTCCGATCGCTCATGATGAGGCTTCAGGCGGTTGACGTGGAGCACCCAGTGGGGCTGTCGGGGGGTCTTCAAGTCAACGACATAGGTGGTCTGGGCCAGGGACAGACTAATTTGCATATAGCCAGGTTCTGAGCTGGGATGGGGGCAGTGAGATAAATAACGGTGATGGATCAAGCCCTGATCTTTGGACTGGGTAAGAGTGGTCTGCTTAATTCAGACACTCTGTTCATCACCACCCCCTTTTCTGTATCGTCACTGTACAGGAGGCCATCCTCCCAATATACGTGATAGCTGCCGGTCTCCTTGTTCTCCACTTGGGCTTCGGCCTGTCGCCGCATGCCTTCAAGCGTGGGGCACTCCTTTTGCGCCCGACAGAATTTTTCCTGGGTAGGCCCTCCTTCCACATGCCACTCGGCAAGGGTCGGCAAGTCCCCCACGGGAACGAAATCCACCTCCACGGACTCCGGGGTTACCTCCGCGGGCTCCCCATCCTTCACACGGGGTGTGTCCTCCACGACACTCTCCTCTGGACCGGCACTGGGTTGGGCCGTTGTTTCAGGCTCCAACCCGGGTTGAGTTTCTTGCCGGGCAGCCATGGACCGCGTGACTACGCAAGTCCACCCTGGTAATCCCCGCATCTCAGTGTGGGCCTTAAACTCCACTTCCTTCCAGGCGGTATGTTCGAGGTCATTACCGAGCAGACAGTCCACAGGCAAGGCAGGGCTGATCGCAACTCTCAATGGGCCTGACACTCCTCCCCACTCAAAGGGAACTTGAGCCACCGGATAGTAGCTCATACTGCCGTCAGGTAACACGGCCGGATGGTACACATCAGGAACAACCTGCTCAGGGGACACCAGCCACCTCACTACGGTGGTCATGCTGGCTCCTGTGTCCCTCAGTGGTCGCATCTGTCCAGAGCCCTGACGATATATTCTTGAAGGCTTCTTGAAGGCTCGTTGAGCTCTGTAGAGGTTGTTGGGTTAGAGAGCTGGTGGATGACCGAGCGCGGGGCAGGGCGTGCTCAGTCGACCCCCCCCCGTCCTGCGCCGCCCACCGCCGTTCTGGTTGCAAACCGCAATGCCCACACCACCTAAAGGGCTTCCCACTCCTCCAACGCCTCCAACTCGCCTTGCTTTGCTGGGCTTGCTGACGTCGGGCCAGCACACTAACGGGCTTGCTCACAAGCAAGGAGTGAGCTGAGGCTGGCGACCTCGGAGATCTAGTCACTTCTGGGGGGGTTTCTGGGGGATTTTCTGGGATTCCTTTGGCAGTTCCTAGTGACCTTTCCCCTGCCCCTGACCTCCTTGCTTTCCCAATTGCAAGAAGAGCACTGTGGCTGGACCAACACGGCGTAGACAGGATCCAACCACGCCCACTTTAAGTACTAGCAGTACAAGGCTCAGGTGGCTTTGATGTTTTAATGGCTCGGTGGGTCCCCAGGCGTCAAATGTCAGTGGGGGGACAGTACAGGAGCAAAAGGCTTCCTTGTTCCCCCTCCTACGGGGGGGGGGCTTCCGTGGCTGATGAGAGCTTACTGCTCGTGACCCCATTACCCCCTTACCCCCCTTTACTCCGCTCCCGTGCTCTAATCCACTCCAGCGGTAGGGGGCAGAGGGGGGGAGTGTGGACGGACAAGCAACACTGTGTTGAGTCTCCCACTTGCAATCCCGGGGGCTTACCGCCACTTTCCTGGGCCAGGAGCAGGGAGCCGGGAGCCGCGGAGCGGTAATGATGCAGTAATGGTGTTCTCAGTCCCCTCTCGCCGGCGCTGCTGTGCAGCTGGGGTCCGTTACAGGACGCTTCGAGGATGGCAGTGGGCTTGGCGGCTCAATGAAGATATTGGTTTGTTGGCTTGTTGGCTTGTGCAGGCTTGTGCAGCAAACAGGCAGCACTCCACACGCTTCAGCTTCCTCACAGCGCTCCTCCTGCTCCTCGCGGCCCTTGCAGCTCCTCGCAAACACAGACTGTATTCCGACATGTCAAAAAGCACTGGATCAATTCCTGTATGCGCTCGACCGGACTTAGATCCGAGTAGTTCCTGAAATTCCAGTCCGCCACCATATTCTGTACTCCTGGGAAGTACTCTGTCATCACCAAAATCCGATTCTATTGGCAGTATTTCCAGAAATCCTTTGTCAAATTTGATAGTGTCTTTGTGGGGGTGCCACCCCAGCTGATTGATGTACTGGATCACTGAGATGTTATCCATCCATAACTGAATGCAACAGGACTCTGCCTCTGGTCAGGGATTTGACCGCAAAGGATCCAGCAAGGAGTTCCAAGCAGTTGATGTGTATCTGCGCTCCTCCTCTGACCATTATTCCCCCTTTGACACATCTCCACATCTGGCTCCCCAGCCAGCTGGCGTCTGACTTCATGACTATGTCTGGTGTCGTCCCAAAGGTTGCTCTCCTCTTCCAAGCATCCAGTGGCCGATTCACCACTGGAGTTCTGTTCTGGCTTCTTGTGTCAGGGATATTAGTTCCAAATAAGTTAATTCTCTTCATAGGTGTACCGTCTTTAGTCTCTGTAGAGCTCAGTATTGCAGGGGCCGGGGATAATGATTGGCTTCTATGGATGACAATAGAAGTCCTACAATCTGGGCCAATTGCTGCAAGGAGGTCCTGTCCCACCTTAGGTCTTTCTGAGTTCCTTCTGGATTATGGATACCTTTGTGGTTGGTAGGCTCAGCGAAGCCAAAGTCAATTTAAAGAGAAACCCCAAGAAGATCATCTGTTGTGTGGGTATCAGATCAGACATCCGCTTGTTGATGACGAAGCATGGATCCTGAAGTGGCGCAATAGCCATCTTCAGATGGTGTATGTGTTGCATCGGAGACTGGTCAATGAGCATGATGTTGCCCATGTAAATAATCATTTGTACTCCTTTTGTGCAGAGGGTTGCTGCCAAAGGCCGTATTAACTAGGTGTAGCACCAAGGGTCCGATGAGGGGCTGAATGGGCGAGCCCAAAACTCATAAATGTGTCCCTTCCATTTGAATTGGCAGAATCGCCGGTGTGGTGGGTAAATGGTAATGGAAAGGTAGTCATCCTTGATATCCAGCCTGACTATCCAGTCCCCTGTAAGGAGAATATCCCTGAGCAGATGGCTACCCTCCACTTTAAAGTGGTGATATACCAGCCACTCGTTAAACTCTTTCAAGTTAATGATGGTGGGGAGGCGCTAGGGGGCGCACAGCGGAATGGCTGCCTGACCTGCAGCTCCGCCAGGCGACCGCTGGCAATGTGAGATTTTGCTGCTGTAACCCCCATGGAACCGCTCTCCAAGCGTGTGCACGTGAAAGGGAAGGTGAGCTGCACCGTCCGGAGTGACGGACTCCGAATTCCATGAGGCGCAAGATGACTTTTGGCGAGAGATATGAGGGGACCGGACGCTAGCCTGACAAAATGGCCGGCGTAAACTAGCGGGCTATGAGCTAGCACCTTATCGAGGCATGAGACCGGACCCCCTGTGCCAGCGGACTATTACAGGAGGTGGGTGGACGCCGTTTCAGAGTTGACCGCTGCGGTGGGTTGACTAGATTGCCCGTGTACAGCTGATAGCCTCACTGATAACACCGGACGAGTGCCTGACAAGATGGCCGCCCGGGGAGCCGGAGTTGGATTGCTGATGACATCGCGCCCAATAACACAGACCGAGCGGGACAAAACTCTCTGACTGGCGGGTCAGTGAGCGTGCTGCTGCTGGGGAGAAAACGCTTGCTGCTAGATTGTGATTGACGGGCGGTTGACTCCTGAGGAGATAACATAGCGGAGATCCGCCGGTACAGCGCGGAAAGCGTGTACAACGAGGGCGACGTGGGACTAGCAGAAAAGGCAGAGGTTCCATATCCTGGTACCGGAGAGGGGAACTGGACCATACACCAGGTACTGCCTGGCCGTGTTGCACAGCCTTGCTGAAGAGTTGGCCTTCCTGCGCACCCCCATTCACGACAAGGTCGGGCGTGAGGACATCGCAGTCCTAATCCTTGTGGTCGGTGGCAGAGACGAGTGAGGCGGTTGGGCGCCCTGGGAGGTGAATCACGACGACGGCGGTAAGAGTAACGAGGGCGTCTGTGCCCGTTTGCAGGAAAACGGCGTCCCCATCCAACAACATGGGGAAACCAGATAGGCAGCAGCCTAAGATCTCCTTTGATAATAGGAAAGCGGCAAAATCCACGGAGGACGTGGTAGAAAGTGGAGACGCGGCTGCGCCCGTGCCTAACAGCAACATGGAGAAGATCCTACTGGCGATTCAATCGAACCTGCAGGACATCAACGGCAAGCTCGACAACCTGACGTGCAGGATGGACAGTATGGCCGCCCGGCAAGAAAAACATGGCGAGAGGTTGGATGAAGCCGAGACCAGGATTGCAGCCGTTGAAGATGAGGCGCGAGCCTCCACCTCCAAATGCGCAGGCATGGAAAAACTCCTGGAAGTGATAAGAGCGAAGGAGGAGGATTTGGAAGCGCGCTCAAGGCGCAACAACGTCCGGATCACGGGCCTGCCGGAGACGACCAACACGGGGCGGATGGAGACCTACATAGAAAACCTGTGTAAAGATCTTTTGGGGGCAGAGGCCCTATCGCCAATCTTCATAGTGGAGCGAGCACACAGGTCGTTGGCCCCCAAACCACCACCCGGCGCCGCACCTAGACCAATCGTGGCGAGGATCCTGAACTATCGAGACAGGGATACAATTCTCCGGCTGGCACGTGAGAAGGGTAAAATTCAACATCAAGGCAATTCTCTGGAGTTCTACCCAGATCACACGGTAGCAGTTCAGCAGGCCCGGAAGGAATACGCCGCAGTAAAAGCTAAATTGCGTGATTTGAATGTGGTGTACTCAATGTTGTATCCGGCACGACTCCGAGTGGTGTGGAGGGAGAAGGCGATTGTACTGGCTACGCCTAGGGCGGCTCAGGACTTCATCAAAAAGGTAATGCGTGAGGCGCGGGAGGCTGCGCAAAATGATCAACAGAGGGACTCGGACTGAAGCCATTGTACATAGCCTCATCAGCCGGCGGTGAGTTATAGCATGCTGTTGACAAATGAGTACTGTCATGTAGCCGCTAATGGTTGAAATAGGCGGGCTTGCTGGGTGCGCAGATCCACAGGGCAAACAATGGTGATGATACTGCGCTAACTATTTTTTGGCAGGGCTGCCATTCCCTAGGGTACACGGATTTGCTAGACTTCTTTCAGGTTGTGCTCTGACTGTTGCCTGTAGCTGCAATCTGCGATCAGACTCACCTTGTGGTGTGTTTACATTGGATAACAAGCAGCGTAGAGGTGATTGTAGGGCACTTGGACCGTATGGTGTGTTCCTGCCCCGAGTATTCACTGACACGTCAAAGACTTGTGCACACAGGTAGGCAGCAGGTGGCCGGCCACATTGTACTGAGTGTGACACGGGTATACATAATGGAATGGGGCGATTATGTACTTGCTGCTACATGTCTCAAATATCGGACCTACTGTCAGTTGCCTGCCTGAGATTGCACACACTCCGAACATTAAAAGTGAGGTGGATGGGCAACAACAGCCGCCGTGAAATGTTGTAGAGGTGTTATACGGGCCCTATATAACTGCAGCTGCTTATGTCATATTACGATGTACTTGGAGAGTGGTGGGGGTGGGCGGTAGATGATCACGTACTTAACGCTTATATACAGTTTATATAGTGTCGCCTGCACCCATCATCTGGGTGTAGTAGTGTGCTCCTGGCGGACCTCCGTGAGGGTAATACCCACCGCGAGTCTTAATAGGGGCACTGAGTTGATGGTTTTTTATTGTTTATGGGACTGGTGCTCTGAGGGGATATGGCTTCGGCAGGTTGGGGTTGCTGGAGTGGGCGGGAAGAGGGGAGGGGGGATATTTGTATGTTTGCATAGACCTACGTTTCTGCATATAGCTATGTTCTTAGTTTCTCCACCGAAACTGCGTGCCAAGGGTGTAACTGTTCATTGTGCCATGGGCGGGCGCGCATCAATTGCAGCACGGGATTGTATGAATATGTTATGTCTTAAATTATCTGATGTTCATGGGTTCTAGGGATACGGACAGGCGAGGCTTGAACGTTCTTACCTGGAACATACGGGGCTTCTCGAGGCCTCAGAAAATCAGACAGATTTTTGCCAGTCTTACCAGATGGAATGTAGATATTGCGTTTCTGCAGGAAACACACATTGCACCACATACTCACGCAACGCTGGGAGCGAGGTGGGCCGGATTTATATATCTTACTCCTCCTACTCCCGTGGGGTGATGATATTGATTAGGAAGGGGGTCAGCTTTGAGGCACAACAGGTCACGCAGGATCCCTCTGGTAGGTACGTGTTGGTTACGGGCACATTGAGGGGCCAACGAGTAACGCTCCTTAACATATATGGACCGAACACAGATGCTCCAGACTTCTACAGGGAAGTGTGGGACCAATTGCAAAAACATGCTAACACGTACATACTGTGCGGGGGGGACTGGAATGTGACACTACAGGACGGAGTAGACCGTTCCACTAATTCATTAGAGCAACATAAGCATTCACGACAAATGGTAGGCCACATGATGTCAGACTTGGCATTGGCGGATCTCTGGAGGATGCAACACACTGACGCGCCAGGCGCCACGCACATAACAGCTTCTCACAATAGCTGGTCCAGGCTGGATTACTGGTTGGGTTCAAGGGACTGGGCCTTATGGGTGCGTCAAATACAGGTATTGCCCCGCACACTGTCGGACCACAATCCGGTGCTGTTAAGCGTGGCCGTTCCGCACTACTCCCCTCCCCCCTTCCAATGGCGGTTTAATTCCCGGGCCCTCTCGGACACAGTATATGTAGACACCATCAAGACAGCGATAAAGGACTATTTTGATATCAACACACAGACAACAGACGACCCGTGCCTACTGTGGGAGGCATTCAAAGCCACGATTAGGGGGGTCTGCATTGGCACCACCATAGGGGTACTCAAAGACATTAGGAACCAGATCCGCCGTTGTGAACGGCAGATGAGGGACCTCGAATTGCGATATGAGACCACACAGGACGATTCGTTACTGTCTGGGCTGCGTGAAGTGCATACTGAGCATGCAGGCTTCCTGGAGTCTGAACTAAAATACCTAGATCGCCCACAAGTAGCTAGAACCTTTGGAGAGGGGGAAAGGCCGGGGGCACTGCTGGCTCGAAAAATTTGTGAGGGACGGGGACGGGCAGCGATACTCAGAGTTAAAACGAGGGAGGGGGTGTTGCAGACACACTCTGAGGACATACTAAACTGCTTTGTGGACTCCTTTGGCTCCCTATATCAATCAAAACCCACAGCGCCAGCGGAGGACACATATGACTATCTGCATGATGTAGCGATTGGGTGGCTATCAGATGCGCAAAGGGAATGCTTAGCTAGGCCAATAACGGTGGAAGAGGTTACTGAGGTGATCGGCTCCTTGCAAAATGGCAAAGCTCCGGGCCCTGACAGATTCACCACCGAATTCTATAAACAGTTCGCGGACAGTCTAGCTCCCCATCTAGTGGAAATGTACGGCGCCTCCTTTGACAAAGCATTGCTTCCCCCATCGCTACGAGAAGCAATGATTATAGCTCTTCTAAAACCGTCCAAAGACCCAGAGGAATGCCACTCCTATCGACCCCTATCCCTGATTAACGTGGATTCGAAAATCCTCGCTAAACTCCTGGCAGGTCGACTATCCCTCTTGATGACCCGACTGGTCCTTCCGGATCAATCTGGGTTTGTGCCCACCAGATCTACCGCACATAATACTAGGTCCTTATTCTTACTCTCACATTAACCAACAAACATTAGTTAAAGCAGTGGCAGTCATGCTGGACGCCGCTAAAGCATTCGATTCAATTGAATGGCGCTACATGATTATAGTCCTAAATAGAATGGGGTTTCCTCAACGGTTTGTGCAATGGGTCTCTTTGCTTTATACACAACCGCACGCAAGGGTCAGGATCAATGGCTATGTTTCAGATCAGTTTAACATTGAGCGTGGTACGCGGCAAGGCTGCCCACTGTCGCCGCTGTTGTTTGCGCTGGCACTGGAGCCACTAGCTTGCATAGTGCGACAGAACTATAAAGAGTCGGCGCTGAAGTTCGTGGCCAGACCTCTTCACATATCGCTCTACGCGGACGATATGTTGCTCTACGTCCGAGACCCGGAAACCAACTTGAACCCGCTGCTTAGAGAATACATCAGATTCGGCGGGCATTCAGGACTAGCGATTAACTGGGCTAAGTCCTCTATAATACCTCTCACTGACACTACATCGACCTTTGAAGTAGACTTCCCATTGGAATGGCAACAAGAACCGATTCGGTACCTAGGGGTCATGTATCATAGAGATCCGGATGAGGTCCTAAGAGCGAATTATGGTGTGGTACTCTCTAAACTGGAGGACAAAATCCAACGTTGGATCCACTTGCCGTTATCACTGGCTGATAGAATAGCTATCGTAAAAATGAACGTGTTACCCAAGTTGTTGTACTTGTTTAACAACATACCGATCACGCCACCACAAACGATATTCCGCCGTATTAATTCCCTGGTGCGGACTTTGATATGGGCGGGCAAGCAGGCTCGTATTGATTTGCAGACACTTACGTTACCATTTGCACTTGGTGGGTTCAATGTGCCTGATTTCCTCCTGTATTATCTTTGTGCACAGGCGCAATATGCGGCGTATTGGTACCACGCGGTCCCGTATCTCACGCACACGGCCATTGAAGAAGATGATGCCTATCCGGTCCCCCTCTCCGCAATCGTCACGCACACACGACCACCATTACATGCACAGGATATAAACACGGTGGACACCACGGTTAAAGCATGGCAAAGGCTTGGGCAATTGGCTCACAAGACCCCGCTGTATGCACCGGCCATGCCATTGCTGCACCATCAGGCATTATCCGTAACTAGGGAAAAGGTAGGCATGTCTTTGCTGAGCAGGGCTGGTATTGACAGACTGGGTGATGTGTTTCAAGAGGGTACATTCATTGGACTAGACCAATTAAGTTATATACAAAATCAAACTCCCATGTTTAGATTCACATACTACAGATTGACCAGGGCGTTGAGGGAACACTACCCGACATTCCCAACAGAGCCAGAATGCTTTGCACCGCTGCAACTGCTGATTACCACTACTGATCTTTCACATCTGGTGTCCAGATTATATACGGCTGCGCAATCGGAGCTGGTGGGACACACACAGAAGGCTAGGGGGCGGTGGGACGCGTTAATGGACACACCATTGACTGATGAGGAATGGAGTAGCACCTGCGCTTTGACACAGATACTGACACCCAACGGCAATTTAAGGATTATCCATTTTAAATTTCTTCACCAAATCTACTATACACCGGCAAAAATGCTTAGGTTTGGATTGCAGGAAAAAGACAAGTGTAAGAGATGTGGTGGGGTGGGTGCGGACTTTGCGCATCTGGCCTGGAACTGCGCTAGGGTGGCGAGATATTGGAAGGAGGTAACTGACACATTAGCGGTGATGTTGGAGGAAGAGGTGCAATGCACACCCAAGATCTGTCTACTGGGTATAGTGCCACAATTCAGGGCGTTAAAGCGCAGGTTCTGTGCAATTGCTTTGCTGTTAGCGAAGAGGCAGGTGGCACAATGTTGGCACAGCCGCAAAGTGCCGACGAAGAAAACATGGCTTCATGACATGAGCATCTGCCGAGACAAACTGCAAACATATGAGGAGCAACTGCCAGCAAAGTCCAGACCGAAAGACATTTGGTGTTTCTTAACAGACTACCTTACCTCACTGCAGGAAAGTGAGGAGGAGTAGTACATTTTCTGCAGTTCTGGCGAGGGTGATGAATGGTGTGCAAGCCCGAGGCCGATGGTGGAGGCACTTGGTGGACACAGGTACTGTTGGCACAATTGATGTCTAGGCTGGGTGGGGGGGAGCTGTGAGGTCTTAGTTGGGGTATGTTTACTTTCTGTTTTCCTTTCTGTAAAATGTGAAAATGTAAGGCTCACATCATCTTTCGGCTAAGAGGCCTACGAATATTATACGAGGTGGCTCGAATCTAACATACTGTGCTGTTCTTCATAACAGGTTTGATAACTGCCAGATGATAGTACCAACGTAGCGGGCCGGCCCCAGGGTTGTAGGCTCATGCTGTGTAAATTGCTTTGTGTTAATAAAGGTCTTACAAAAAAAAAAAAAAAAAAAAAAAAGTTAATGATGGTGATGGTCCTGAAGCCCTTTTCTGTTTTCTCCACGAGGAATACGTTGATCAGAAACTGGTTTTGGTGAAGTACTGACCTGCAAATGGCACCTTTTTGCAGAAGTTCTGCTACCTCAGAGTTTATTGGCTGCATGCCCTTGGTTGAGAAAACCAGTGTTCCTGGACGTAGCTCTTGAACAGCGGGTTCATAAACTTCTATGTGGAATTCTCTTACTGTTTGTAGGACCCAATGGTCCTTTGCAATCTTCAGCCAATTCTGTGCATACTGCAGAAGTCTCCCCCATAGATCTTGAGGGGATGAAGGCATTATGCTTACCAGAGTTTCCTTCTGAGATGTCATTGGCTGCTCTCCCGGCTTGGTTGCTCTTTCGTCTTTTGGTGCCTCTGCTGGGGTAGAAGGTCCCCTGTCGGCCTTTCATTCCAGCCATTGTTTCTCTTGAGCATTCCTCTAGAGGGACCTCAGTAGTATAGTCAGCCGGAGGAGCTGACTCTGTCTCTTTCTGGCCCCTGCAGAAACCTTCCCGGAAAAAATATTTTTTATGGAGGCTTACACTTTGTCGAGGGCAGAGAAGGTTGTTACAAAATTATATAGCTCCTTGCTGAAAGGGTTCCCGAATAGGTTACCTTGTGCTATGGCCCTTGCCCCAGACTTAGCCAGTTTCCCCAGCTTCGGGTCGTTCTTAATGAGAAGAGATCTCCTTCTTTCCACCACCAGTGTGCAGTTTGCGTTACCGAGCAAACAGATAGCCCTCAGTGCCCAGCCAGTCACTATCTCTGTGGGCATAAAAACCCCTAATTTGTGGAAAAGTAAATTTTGCCATGTTGTATGTGCCTACGTGTTCCCCATCTTATGCTATATGTGCATGATCGATATGCATGTATTCCCCTCTGATCGATTAAAGACACAATTACAGTTGTGTCAATCTCTAGTATGCCAGTTTCCAGTTCTCGTGAAAGCAACGAGTATTAGGCCTTTGTTGCCACATTTTACAGTGTGCACGTTAATTCATTGAATTGTCCCCGTTTCTAGGCCTCAAAAGGGCCCGGACACCAGATTCAGCTCCTGTCTTCTGAACCCTCTCAGAGGAGCGATACAGCCCCCACCTGCATCCCTGACCCTTCGCTTACTTCCTGCCTCGCAGTGCCCGGCCCGGCCTGGCTCTGCCTCCCAGTCTGCCAAGAGTATGTTATGCTTCTAGTTATCAGTCCAGCCCTCCTTCTCTGCATTCCTAAGCTACTGAATCGCATCAATAGTTTCCGTCATGGTCTAGCCTTTCTGTCTCCATGTAAGAGAAATACTGTATTAATATTCATAGAATATTCCTCGCACACGCAATACATGTAGAATTATGCACGCACCCGTCTTAGTGTCTATTAGCCTTTGCCCTGATAACTTTTGGATTCTATCAACATGTACTCCAAACACCAGATACCAGATATGCCTTAGGTACATGTCGTTCTGACACTGTAGACTGTAGTCTCCTCTTCTAGTGCAGAAGTCATAGCCCCCAGTTCTCCCTGGTAACACGTCATTGCCCGTTTGCGCGCACCACTAGGTTAAAGGTCCCAGCTGCTCAGGTAGCCCCCTCCATGTTTCCGCCCCGTTTATGACACTTCTGTTACGTTTACATCACATGTCTATGTATACGCCCTGTACACGCCTTCTTGTTACATCATTTTGTCCTTATCTTTCGCGACTGCTACTAGTTACGCCTACTGCTACGCCTACTGTATTGAATGTAATGTATTTGTTTAAGTATATATACTGTGCACTGTTACTAAAAGTTATCCCAATTCCTCGATTCCCATTTCCCCGGCAGCTGCCATCCGTCTATTCCCATGCAGGCTGTCCTGTTCCTGTCCTTTATGCCTGATTAAAGCCTGTAGACTCAAGATACCTCGAATCCTGTCTCTTATTTATTGAGCTATCTGTTTTATTCACTGTATTCAAAAATAGTACCGGTAATTAATTATTTATTTACCACATAATGGCGCCCGAATAGGGACTTGCCCTTTCCCCATGCGCCGGCGAAGCCACGCAGGCCCCCTGATCCTCTGCAGCCGTGACGGAACCATACCGTGCAGATATTTCTGCTTCAAGTATCCCTCAGGCCCACGGAGGAGACGGAGGTTGCGGTCCAGCATCCAGACGAGGCGGTGAGGAACGCGGCGAGTCCCGACCAGAGCCCAAGCCGAGAGTCCAAGGTCCGAGGTATCCGGAGGCCCACCTGTAACTGAAGTCCGAAGTTCGTAGTCCGTCGTCGTAGCAGTCCAGTCCAGTCCGAGGCCTTCCATTCTTGCTGCCCGGTGAGTACCGTTGCTGGGGTAGTATCTAGACAGGGTCAATTAATTTGTCTCTGGTCCGTGGGTTTGGGTACGCAGATCCAATCCGAAGTGTTCACCTAGGTGGATGCGGGTCCTGACGTGTCTCTTTATGGGACCGGTATGTTTCGTACTGTTTTAGCAGTGCATCTAGTCATTCTAGTAAGTTTCGTTCTCGAGAAATTCATGTTCTGTTCTCAGTATACCAGGTAATATTCTGTCCGAACTGTTATTCTAAATGTTATTTAATGTGTTTTCAATGTCGTGGTATGAGTGATTTGTTTTTCCAGTCATTATTGTGTTTATCGTGTATTGTCTTGTGTTCAGATTCCAGCCTAGAAAATGCCTCTATTCTCCAAGTTACGTCAGTTAAAGACCCGAAAAGGGTTACTAGAGGAAGCAGTTCCTGTCCCGCCTAGGGACAGTCCAGGTCATTTTATGTATCACAAGCATGGCTTAAGTGCCATATTATATCTAGACTTATGGGTGGATTATACCAAGGAGTTAGAAGAGAAATATAGATGGCCCATGTCAGGTACATGGGATGCCGAGTGCATCATGCGAGTAGAAGAAGCATTATGGAAAAAGAAAGCCAGACAGTCCCAGAAAGATGCCATCGAGTTATGGCGCAAAGAATCTCATAGAAGAACCGAAAAAGAAATCAGAAAAACAGAATTAAGTAGGGAATCCTCAGAAAGAGCCCAAGAAAGGGAATTAATCGAAGTAGGTGAACGAGTTAAAGCAGAACAGACAGACAAACAGAGAAATGCCCTTATTAAGGGTATGTATCCTCTTCTTGCCGAGGGCTTGCCAAAAGCAACCCCGGAAGCACCATGTAATTTTCCGCCGCCATTAGTTCCGATTAAGCTACGTCACAAACCGACCGCAGCTGATATTTTTCTCTCGTCCTATTTGGACGACACAGTCCCAGAATATGCAAATCCTGTTCCGCCAGCTCCCGTAAATAATGTAATTCCTGTTCCTCCAGCCACCGGGGCACCTGTTACGGTACCCCCGGTCCAGCCTACAGTACATGTACCCGCTACATCAGTCACTCTCCCAGCACGTACAATACCAATCGACGATTCTAGTTTAGGAGCCGCGGGGGGAAGTCCTCCTGGAACCCCGCCTCAACACAGACGTATGACGCTACTTGAGCTACATGAACGTGCGTTACAGCGTACGCCAAAAACTCAAACATTTACAGATATCAAGCGAGCACTTACCGAATGTCGTTATGATCCAGTTTCAGGCGATGGTAATATGGTCATATATTCATTACGTTTAAGACGGGTGACCGAATATCTGGACACCCTGCCCAATATGAAAGAATATCTAGACAGAATATATCGTTTTATCCGTACAGGAGTAGATCCAGAAAGTGTTCGCGACGCCATGATTCAAAGAAAAGTCGAGATTCAGCTCATGCTTTTAAAGTTTTTAATTAATTGTTTAATAAGAGAACAAGATTATCCGGATAAAGATCCAGAAGAAATGAAAGTCCTGACCAGGTGGAGTGACCATATAACCGAGGGAAGACACAAGACACAGAACTGTATAGAGAGTATGTACAAGAAAATCCGTAGGGAAATAATAAAGTACCCTCATCTTTTTGTTACCAAACTAGTCGAGAATTCAAGTCCACAAGTTAAAAACCGAGTTCTGAAAGTCGAAAGTACTTGGCAAGCTAATACTCCGTCACAAATGTTACAAATGCTCCAGTATCACCAGAACAGAATCAGGGAAGAGCAAGAACACGAAAGGAGACGTATGAAAGACACGAAAATGAAAGTATTAGTTGCACAATCTGTTCCACATGACATTATTGTTTAATAAGAGAACAAGATTATCCGGATAAAGATCCAGAAGAAATGAAAGTCCTGACCAGGTGGAGTGACCATATAACCGAGGGAAGACACAAGACACAGAACTGTATAGAGAGTATGTACAAGAAAATCCGTAGGGAAATAATAAAGTTACACGAGAAACGAGAAGCAACACAAGTAACCGAGAAAGAAGACAACTCTGATAACGAAGAGGTAGACGACGAGAATCCCTCCAGAATAGCGTATGTAGGTAGAACTAGACTTTCCGATCGACATTCACGCCCAGATCACAAGAAAGTTTTCCTTCCTCCAGCACCAGAACAGGGTTCTCTTGAGCAAGTATTCCAAGCTACCGATCACATTCTGAAATCACGAATAGGTTATAGTGAGCTTAGTACAATGCATGAACAAGAGCTAGCCCGATCAGCAGTCCGATGGACTACTGATTCTACCACTTTTCCAGACGAAATAGTGGCACAAATGTTTCTGAAACTGCCCCCAGCCGAGCAGCGACTGGTGGGTATGTATATGATCCAGCACCTCATTACACTGTATGAGGGACAGCATTCTGATCCAGGTCCACTACATGATGTTTTGAACGAGTTACTCCAGTACAGATGGAGAGGTCTAGGTACCGATTTAGTTAGTATCATTCTAGAACAGCGCCACAAATATCGAACGTTTCTAAATCCGCATTTTGTTCATGTCTCACCCCCAGAAAGTAAATCGTTTTACATAGATAGACAGAATCCGTTACGAGAAGTACACCCAGTTAGAGGAACGGGTGGTGATCTAGAACGAGTATTTGTTTACACCCCTATCACAAAGATGGAACTCTTAGAGATGAAAAAGTTAATTCCCTGTCACGACAAAGATCCAGCAGGGTTCCACCGTGAATTAAAAGACATGCTCCGTATGGGAGAATACACGTATCCTGATATCATTAAAATGTTAAAGGTCCTGTTGCCCGCAGGGGTATATGAAAAACTCAAGGAAAAAGAATGGGAGGTGGGAGAGAAAAAGATTGATTGGACAGCTCTAGAAGCTGAAGATAATTTACGAGTACCAGGTACCGGTCTTGGGGAGAAATGTAAAGATTTGCCCGAGTTATTGATACAAGTTTTGCCAAGATTACTAGCTACGAAAAAGGAAGATTGGGATGCCATCTCAGCTTGTAAACAGAAACAAGATGAAGACACTAGTGATTTTTATTCTAGATTTGAAAAATGTTTTATTATTAACAGTGGTCTGAAAACAAGTAGTGAATCGTACCCTCATCTTTTTGTTACCAAACTAGTCGAGAATTCAAGTCCACAAGTTAAAAATCGAGTTCTGAAAGTCGAAAGTACTTGGCAAGCTAATACTCCGTCACAAATGTTACAAATGCTCCAGTATCACCAGAACAGAATCAGGGAAGAGCAAGAACACGAAAGGAGACGTATGAAAGACACGAAAATGAAAGTATTAGTTGCACAATCTGTTCCACATGACAGTCAGAAGAGGGGTCCGAATCAAGCCAGTCATCCTGCAGCTCCCGTTAAAGGGACCTGCAAATACTGTAAACAGCCAGGTCATTTTATAAACGAGTGTGCAGTTCTGAAACACGTACAAATGAAGGAGGATCTCGCACAGCTAATTCAATCAAGGAAGTAGTCTGTTGTGAAGGATTGTAGTGTGCAATAAGGGAAACACTGTCTGGCCAAGCAGTGTGACAACGTGAACACTGGAGAGTAGCTCTCCCGCCTAGGGAGAGGACGCCCCTATGCACAACTATTAAAGGACCAATAGGTCTGATTCAATACGTCCAATTTTTCAACAAAACGGTGTCCAAATCGGAGATGTTTTCACATTTTCAATGTTTATTGGGTGCAACTTTAAAGGATGCAATCATGTATATGCTATATATCCAGCAAGGTTGATCCAAAGCCATATATGTGGTTCAAGAAGTGTTCATTATCACACAACCCAATGCATTTCGGGCGGAGCCCGTCGTCAGGGGGTTACTCTACGAACAAAAACAAAATAACCAGCTGTAGTCATATGGTAAAGAAATAATAACATTCAAAAACCAGAAACATGGTGCATGCAACATGGTGAGTAACGGAAATGAGTGATCATGCCAAAAAATTAGGGAGTCACAAATTACAAAGAAATAAACCCGAGTGTCTCCGCGTGGTGAAATAATGTAAACCGCAAAGATTCGTGCCTGAAACAGAAAAAGCCTTCACCCAGTATCCATCCGATTATATAAACGAAGTCCTACTGTGTCTAACCTCCAGTGGGTTTCCCCTCGTGAACGTGCAGCTAAAAGAGCATAACTCGATTACAAGTGCCCAAAGGCGTGCGTCCCGGGGCCGGGTACTTACTTGTGTGATAATATCCGGCAGACTCGTAAGAGTTCCGTGAAGGTGGTAGCGCGGTGTACTACGCTGGGAGTACAAGTAATATGTGCTGCACATATTACTTGTACTCCCAGCGTAGTACACCGCGCTACCACCTTCACGGAACTCTTACGAGTCTGCCGGATATTATCACACAAGTAAGTACCCGGCCCCGGGACGCACGCCTTTGGGCACTTGTAATCGAGTTATGCTCTTTTAGCTGCACGTTCACGAGGGGAAACCCACTGGAGGTTAGACACAGTAGGACTTCGTTTATATAATCGGATGGATACTGGGTGAAGGCTTTTTCTGTTTCAGGCACGAATCTTTGCGGTTTACATTATTTCACCACGCGGAGACACTCGGGTTTATTTCTTTGTAATTTGTGACTCCCTAATTTTTTGGCATGATCACTCATTTCCGTTACTCACCATGTTGCATGCACCATGTTTCTGGTTTTTGAATGTTATTATTTCTTTACCATATGACTACAGCTGGTTATTTTGTTTTTGTTCGTAGAGTAACCCCCTGACGACGGGCTCCGCCCGAAATGCATTGGGTTGTGTGATAATGAACACTTCTTGAACCACATATATGGCTTTGGATCAACCTTGCTGGATATATAGCATATACATGATTGCATCCTTTAAAGTTGCACCCAATAAACATTGAAAATGTGAAAACATCTCCAGTTCTGAAACACAACATAGCTACTGGTAAAACTAAAGAAAGACCACGTCCACCTAGACAAGAACAAGTTTCACAGACTTCTCAGTCACCACAGAATGCACAACAGACAGTTCCAGCACCGCAGCCTATCGCTGCAACACAGCATGTTACACAGCAGATGTACCAGTATGCCCAGACAGAGTATCCAGATTATCAGCCGTATTCATGAAACAGCCTAGAGAGGGAGGTAGGCTTGCCTCTCATCGAGATACCTGTAGATCAAGAGGGTCCCTATGTACACAGTCAAGTATTAGGGAAAGACAGAAAGTTTTTGATTGATACAGGGGCAAGTAGGACTACCATCAGTCATGACGAGGTTCCAGGGGCTCCGCTCTCAGGCTCTAAAAATGTTTCCCTTGGATTTTCAGGAAAGCCGATTGTTAATGAAATTTCGAAACCAGTTACTCTAGAAGTTGGTCCATTGTCCCGAACTACTGATTTGTTACTCACGAAGTCATGTCCAGAAAATTTGTTAGGCATTAAAACATTGAAAGAATTAGGTGCAGTAATTTGCTGTTCCCCAGAGGGGGTCCGCTTGTTTTTGAGAGACTTCAAAGGTCATTATGTATTACGTGATTTTGATCCAAGATTATTGAATGTACCACAGCATTTATGGGCGCAAGGTCCAACTGATGTAGGTTGTATGCATATCACACCCCATCGTGTGACTCTGAAACAAGGTGTAGTTTTGCCACGAATCAGACAGTACAAATTGCCACCTGAGGCTGTAGCAGCCTTATCCAAAATATTGACGAGCTTATTGCTCAAGGAGTGGTTGTAGAAACTGACTCCAATGTATGTAATTCTCCTATCATTCCAGTCCTGAAACGTACTGATCCAAATGCACCTCCAGTATATCGATTAGTGATTGACCTTCGAGAACTTAATAAATGTATCATACCCCAGTATCCAGTAGTCCCAGATATTTCATCCCTCTTGACAGCCATTGATTCTGAAGCTACGTTCTTCACAGTTATCGATCTCAAGAACGCATTTTTCAGTGTCCCCATTCATCCAGACAGCCAGTACCTTTTCGGTTTCTGTTTAAATGGAAGAAGCTATAAATTCACACGAGCTCCTCAAGGTTTCACAGAAAGTCCTAGTATTTATAGTCAAGCACTTAAGAGACAACTAGACAATATTCACATGCCAACTGACACTGCCCTGCTCCAGTATGTCGATGATCTACTGATCACAGCCCGCTCTGAACGTGACTGCGAGCGTGCGTCACTTACAGTCCTGTATTTCCTGGCCGAGATGGGGCACAAGGTGTCCCCTTCCAAATTACAATTCTGTGTCCAGCAAGTGGTCTACTTGGGACACTTACTGTCCAAGTGGGGTAGGCAGTTGACACCTGACCGTATCCAGTTAATAGCGAGTCTTCCACAGCCCAAGACACAGAAGGAGGTACGAGGTTTTATCGGCCTCACTTCTTACTGCAGACAATGGATTCCTCAGTACGCATATCTAGCCAAGCCACTGATGCAGTTAACAACACAGGAGGCAGCCGTATCGACTGTCCTCCCTTGGACACAGGAACATACACTTGTTTTTAATGAGTTAAAGAAAGCCTTATGCCAAGCACCTGTTCTAGCAACACCGAACTACAGTAAGCCTTTTACACTTTTTGTCACAGAACGTGATGGTACTGCATTCTCTGTTCTCACACAAGATCAAGCAGGACAATACAAGCCCTGTGCTTATTTCTCAACCACATTAGATCCAGTGGCCCAGGCTCTGCCTGCGTGCCTCAAGTCAGTTGCAGCCACAGCTCTAGCTATCAGACAAAGTGATTCCATAGTGTTAGGACATTCCCTGACAGTACAAGTTCCACACTCCGTGGAAGTTCTTTTAAACCGAACCCAGACTCAGCACTTGACAATTGCACGTTTAACAGGTTATGAACTGACACTGTTCCAGCCACACATAGAAATCAGACGCTGCAACATTCTAAATCCTGCTACACTGTTACCGTCAGTTACTTCAAATCCTGCCACACATGACTGTGTGGAAGTTGTTAACACTATGACAAAGCCAAGACAAGATCTGACAGATATTGCATTACCTAATCCAGACCTGACACTTTATGTGGATGGTTCATGTATGAGAACAAGTACAGGAGAACTAGTAGCCGCGTATGCAGTGACTACTGAAACCGAAGTTATAGAAACACATCGTATTGACACCCTGTTTGCTCAAGCAGCAGAGCTAGTCGCTCTGACCCAAGCCTGCATACGTGCCAAGAACCAGAAAGTAAACATATACACAGATTCACGTTATGCATTCGGAGTCGTACACGACTTTGGAGTGCTCTGGCAAGAACGAGGTTTCATGACTTCTCATGGAACCAAGATTCAGCATGGTCTCCTCATTCAAGCTCTGTTAGATGCAATACATTTACCGACAGCTATCGCTATCATGAAGTGCAAGGCACATACGAAAGTCACTGACATCATTTCCCAAGGTAACGATCTAGCAGACCGAACAGCCAAGCTTACAGCTCAGACTCCAGACATTCCAGTTAACACGACACAGACACTCACTCCAGATCAGACTACTTGTATGACAGTTAAGGACCCTACACAAGATGTCATAGACATACAGTTACATGCTACTCCTGAAGAAATAAAGAAATGGTCCGAACAAGGAGGGGTCCAGACAGATCAAGGATGGTTGATGAAGGGAAAAGCCACATGGTTTCTCCCCGACTCTATGGTTCAAGTCATTATTAATACCGCACATAGTCCAGCACATCTAGGAGAAAAAGCTATGTTAGACAGTATTCAGAACCTTTGGTTCAACAAGCATTTACGAGCTGCAGCCAAGCAGAAAGTCCGTACCTGTATGATATGTTGTCAGTTCAATCCAGGTAAAAGTGTCCCGGTGGAACAAGGTGGATTCCAACCTCCTGACCACCCTTTTGAAGTCCTCCAGATGGATTATATTCAGATGGAGCGATGTCGAGGTTTCAAGTATGTCCTCGTAGTTGTATGCGCGTTGTCCAGGTGGACAGAAGCATATCCAGTCCCAGATTACACAGCTGCGACCACTGCCAGGCAGTTGGTTCGTGAGTTCTTTCCCCGCTATGGACTCCCTAGGGTCGTGTATTCAGATAACGGCCAGCCATTCTCATCCGAGCTCATGAAACATGTTTCCCTTCTGTTAGGGTACCAGTGGAAGTTCCATTGTGTGCGCCATCCCGAAGCAGCCGGTCTCGTAGAGAGACATAATCAGACTTTGAAAATCCGAATCGCTAAAGTATGTAGAGAAAAAGGTGTAGACTGGTTAGTAGCCCTGCCAGTTGCTTTATTCTATATGAGGATGGTTGCACATTCCAGATCAGGTCTGTCCCCGTATGAGGTCGTATTCGGCCGTCCTCCAAACATGTGGGGTACACCTAGACCCCGTAGTATTACAGACGTTTCCAGTAATATGCTGACAGATTACCTAGCTTCCTTGATGTCTGCCCTACACTCTTGTCGTTCACAGGTTGCCGCTGCATTTCCAGACAACACTGAGGTGAAACCGCATGAAGTCGTTCCGGGAGAACATGTCTTGGTCCGCAATTTTGATCGTTCAAGTCCGCTGGAGCCCCGGTGGAAAGAGCCTCGAATGGTGTTGTTGACAACAAGGACCGCGGTCAAGCTAGAGGGTCGGAAGGGGTGGGTCCACACCAGTCATATCAAGAAGTTCCATGGATTACGACAAAAGACTTTTGTTAAGGACTGCCTTATTCCTAAAGACTGCCTAGAAACAGACTCTGAACTCAAGCCTCCCCTGTTAGAGAAAACTCCGCAGCAGGAGTATAAAGATAAGCTAAGGTCTAGTAAAATAAGTCAGCCAGTTTAATTGTCTAAGTCCCTCTCGGAAGAAACGGTTAGACAGGTTCCTGACATGTATGAGATAGACCCCCACAGTGAGAGAGTTAGTCAAAACTCTAAAAGATGTATTATCGTTCTATTCTTCTTGTTATTTTTGAGTCTTATGGTTACATGCACAAGTTATGCTTTACATTTATGTTTTCCAATTTCACATGTACATATGTTTTCTAATGCTACAGTAGAGCACACATTTAGTGATCTGCCTCCTCACGAGCTATCCTATCGTCTTGCCATGCGTAACAATACATTTATCCGAATGTTGCACTATTCACACCAGACCAGCAATGCCACTAATTGTTGGGTGTGTGGTCGACTCCCCCCTTTCCAGACACCGAAGGGAGTTCTGCCACTCTTTCCTTATCCGTTTTCACATAATGGTTCATGTGGAGCATGGTCCACGTTAACGTCATCCTCAAATGATATGTCCCTTCTGAATCGAACATGTTTTCCAGACAAGCAAGGTCTTTCCCATAGAACAGGGTTAGATCTAGAAAATGAAGTATATGATTTAGGTAATTATTCTTCGAATTTCATGGTCCTGAATGTTCAGTCCGATACTACTCCAGATTTGCCTGCTATTTCAGTACTACCAGTCAAAGGCGAATTATGTGTCAGAAAGAATGGTTCCGCACATGTAGGACATAGTGATTGTACTACTACTGTCGAGTATAGTGACAGTGGGAAATCTATTTTCAAAGCCTCACGTCATTCTTATTTTGTTTGTGGTCAGACCGCATATGTTCGTCTGCCCCTCGATTGGGATGGAACATGTTATATTGCCTTCCTACTGCCACCAGTTTTTCTAGCCCCATCTGATTATCACAGAAACACACATCTAGTACACGTCAGACATAGAAGGGAGATCGAGTCCCCAATTGTCGATCAAACTGAAACTACTCTAGAACAATATCAAGACTTCAATAAAGGTTTCTTTTTCTTTATAGGCCCTGTCCAGAATAGTAAGCTAATACGTAGGTTAACCAGAACCCTTGAAGCAGTAGTGAATGAAACTACTTCCGCTCTAGGTAACTTAACCGAAGAGCAATCTGCTATGAGATTTGTCGTGCTCCAAAATCGTCTCGTTCTTGACGTCATACTGGCCGATAGAGGAGGAGCATGTAGAGTCATCGGATCTAGTTGCTGCATTTTCATTCCTAATAACGCGCCGTCTGTTTATTCAGCTATAACCAGACTTCATAAAATTGCCCATCAGTTGCACCAGAATCCAGGCACCTGGACATGGTCCGGTTGGCTCTGGAGTATCATATCTGCCTGGGGATGGAAAGTATTGTCATTCCTGGGTATTGCAGTAATGATCATATTCAGTTGCTGCCTTTGTATACAATGTGGCCCTGCGATTTGCGGCATGTGTGCTACCTCTTGTATTCCTAGTCCTAAATCCTGTTCCAAGACAATTCGAGACGAACAAATGATGCTATATGAAATGATAGATGGTATCATGAATATTGATGTTTCCTGATGGAAACGTAGGGCACAAGGAGGGAATGTGGAAAAGTAAATTTTGCCATGTTGTATGTGCCTACGTGTTCCCCATCTTATGCTATATGTGCATGATCGATATGCATGTATTCCCCTCTGATCGATTAAAGACACAATTACAGTTGTGTCCATCTCTAGTATGCCAGTTTCCAGTTCTCGTGAAAGCAACGAGTATTAGGCCTTTGTTGCCACATTTTACAGTGTGCACGTTAATTCATTGAATTGTACCCGTTTCTAGGCCTCAAAAGGGCCCGGACACCAGATTCAGCTCCTGTCTCCTGAACCCTCTCAGAGGAGCGATACAGCCCCCACCTGCATCCCTGACCCTTCGCTTACTTCCTGCCTCGCAGTGCCCGGCCCGGCCTGGCTCTGCCTCCCAGTCTGCCAAGAGTATGTTATGCTTCTAGTTATCAGTCCAGCCCTCCTTCTCTGCATTCCTAAGATACTGAATCGCATCAATAGTTTCCGTCATGGTCTAGCCTTTCTGTCTCCATGTAAGAGAAATACTGTATTAATATTCATAGAATATTCCTCGCACACGCAATACATGTAGAATTATGCACGCACCCGTCTTAGTGTCTATTAGCCTTTGCCCTGATAACTTTTGGATTCTATCAACATGTACTCCAAACACCAGATACCAGATATGCCTTAGGTACATGTCGTTCTGACACTGTAGACTGTAGTCTCCTCTTCTAGCGCAGAAGTCATAGTCCCCAGTTCTCCCTGGTAACACGTCATTGCCCGTTTGCGCGCACCACTAGGTTAAAGGTCCCGGCTGCTCAGGTAGCCCCCTCCATGTTTCCGCCCCATTTATGACACTTCTGTTACGTTTACATCACATGTCTATGTATACGCCCTGTACACGCCTTCTTGTTACATCATTTTGTCCTTATCTTTCGCGACTGCTACTAGTTACGCCTACTGTATTGAATGTAATGTATTTGTTTAAGTATATATACTGTGCACTGTTACTAAAAGTTATCCCAATTCCTCGATTCCCATTTCCCCGGCAGCTGCCATCCGTCTATTCCCATGCAGGCTGTCCTGTTCCTGTCCTTTATGCCTGATTAAAGCCTGTAGACTCAAGATACCTCGAATCCTGTCTCTTATTTATTGAGCTATCTGTTTTATTCACTGTATTCAAAAATAGTACCGGTAATTAATTATTTATTTACCACAAATTGCTTAGAAAACTCTGCTATTTGAATGATTTGGGTGATAGGTCCAATTACATCTAAGAGTTTGTCCAGGCGGGCCCTCCAAGATCGATCAATGCCCTTCTTAGGGTCTCTCATATATTTACAAAAAAAGGTCCATAGTTTATCGTCTATGTCAGGGGAGGCCGCTACCTTCGCTTTCAGTGATAGTCTTGGACACTCTCCTCCTGAGTCTCGCCCTGACATCCTTCTCCAAAAGATGGTGGATTTCGCTGCCGACATACTCTGCAACTTTTTGGTTTGGGTCCACTCGGCTGACCTAGGATGATACATGTCAGATGGGTCAAACATGTCTGAATGCCCGCTGTCCCCTTCTGGGGATTCAGAGGAATTGTATCCAGGGCACCATGGTCTGCACCACTTGTTTTCAGGTGTTTATAAAACTTCACCGAAGCAGTGTTTTGCAGAAAGGCATTATGCAAATATGGGCTACATTTTTTTTGCGTGCCCGGGCCAATTTCTAAACTAATCTAACCCTGCATTAGGTCTCGCATTACTGAAAGTTTAAGCTATTGGAGTTGCATTATTATTTGCAATACCAGTTGGTCAAACTTTCCATGATGCAAGACCTTTTGCACTGCAAATGCTTGTCTTTACTGGCACTGCTCCAGACACATCCTTGGCCATTGAGAAGAATGCCCAAAAAGAATTATGCAGTTCAAAATGAACACTTATCACTCCCATCACTTTTGTTGTCACATGTCAAGCTCATGTTTGCAGGGCGAGGATGTCCTTGTCCGTCCTCACAGGCCATTCGTTCAGCCCTAACCCCTCCCGCCCCTCACAAAAACAAAGGGGGATATTCTCAAGAACATGTGATAATTATCGCATAATTAGCTTAACGCAACTCTTCACATCGCAGTCTATCACAGGAAAATAACACAGTCTAAACGTTGTATTCTCAACACGGCGGTACCATGCGATAGTCTCACGATAACACGTCAAACGTCTGTGATATGATCACCGGGACGTTGATAAAAAAGTAAACCCCAACACAAAAATAATTGCACCGGGTCCAACCGCGATAAAAAAAATCTGCGATAATCTTCCCCAGGCATGCGATTCACACACGTCAGATGGGAAAAATTACTATAGAAGTAGGGAAAAAAACATACAAACAAAAGCCAAACAATAGCAAAGCACAATGGAGGAAGCCAGAGCAAGTACAGAGGAGAACCAGAACCCCACAAGCCCCAGCCTGGGACATTGGGGTCCCGGAAGGGCAAGGACAAGAAGAGTAGGAAGAAGCGGTTCAGTCCGCAGAAAAACAGGATCCTGATAATAGAGGTGGTAGAACACCATCAACTACTGTTCGTCACCTCCACTGTGTCATTGGCAACAAAAAATGGAATATGGCAGTCCATCGTGGACAAGGTGAATGCAGTCGGAGTGCTGAAGAAGTCAATGGAAGAGGTCAAGAGGCGCTGGAATGATGTGAAGCGCAAAACCAAGCACAAACTCGCCAACAACCGGAACGCAGCAATGCAGACTGGATGTGGGAGTCCAGCACCACAGGAGGAGCTGGACGTGAGGGAGGAAATGGTTTCAAGTCAAGTCAAGTCAAAATTTATATAGCGCACTACATACCCAGAGGGTCTCAAGGCGCTTGAGGAAGGGGGGGAGGTTTACTTATCAAAAATCCAGGTTTTAAGTTGTTTTCTGAAGGCTAGGTGGTTTTGAGTGAGGCGGAGGTGGATGGGAAGGGAATTCCAGGTTTTGGCCGCTAAGAAGGAGAAGGATCTTCCCCCCATGGTGGCTTTGTGGATGCGCGGGACGGCGGCGATGGCTTGGTTGGACGACCGCAGCTGGCGGGTGGGGGTGTAAAAGGAAAGGCGCGTGTTGAGGCAATCTGGTCCAAGTTCGTAGAGGGCTTTGTGTGCGTGGGTGAGGAGACAGAACGTTATCCTTTTGTTGACGGGGAGCCAGTGCAGGTCTTTCAGGTGACCGGAGATGTGGTCTTTGCGAGGGATGTCTAGTATGAGTCTGGCTGAAGCATTTTGGATGCGTTGTAGTTTTTTCTGCAGTTTTGCGGTGGTACCGGCGTATAGGGTGTTTTCATAGTCTAGACGGCTAGTAATCAGTGCGTGGGTGACCGTTTTTCTTGTTTCGGTGGGGATCCAGCGAAATGTTTTTTTGAGCATGCGTAGGATGTTGAAGCAAGATGATGAGACGGCATTGACTTGTCTGGTCATCGAGAGTGAGGAGTCCAGGATGATGCCCAGGTTTCGTGCGTGGTCAGTCGGTATGGGGGCTTTTCCTAGGGCCGTTGGCCACCAAGAGTCGTCCCAGGTGGAAGGGGATGCACCTAAGATGAGGACTTCCGTTTTGTCCGAGTTCAGTTTCAGACGGCTGTGCTTCATCCATTCGGCTACTTCTTTCATCCCTTCATGTAGGTTGGTTTTGGCGGTGTTTGGGTCTTTGGTGAGTGAGAGGATCAGCTGAGTGTCATCAGCGTAGAAGATGATGTTGAGGTTGTGTTGACGTGCGATGGTTGCGAGGGGGCTCATGTAAACGTTGAAGAGGGTGGGGTTAAGTGATGATCCTTGCGGGACGCCGCAGATGACTTCGGAGGCCTCTGACTTAAAAGGGGGGAGGCGGACTCTCTGAGTTCTTCCAGCGAGGAACGAGATGATCCAGTCCAAAGCTTTTCCTTGAATTCCGATGTTTCTGAGGCGTTGTATCAGGGTGCTATGGCAGACTGTGTCGAAGGCTGCAGAGAGGTCAAGGAGGATGAGGGCGACTGTGTCTCCATTGTCCAGTAGAGTTCGGATGTCGTCTGTTGCTGCGATGAGGGCGGTCGCGGTGCTGTGTTTGGCTCAGAAGCCAGACTGTGAGGAGTCGGGAGATTTGTTGGTTTCGAGGAAGGCGGCGAGTTGGTTGTTGATGACTTTCTCAATGACTTTGGCAGGGAATGGGAAGAGCGAGATGGGGCGGTAGTCTTTGAGTTCGGTGGGGTCAGCTGGGGGTTTCTTCAGAAGGGCGCTGAGTTCTGCGTGTTTCCAGCTTTCTGGGAATTTGGCGGAGTTGAGGGAGCAATTGATGACGTCTCGGAGATGGGGTGCGATAACGGAGTTTGCTTTGTTGAAGATGTGATGGGGGCATGGGTCTGTAGGGGATCCAGAATCGATGGAGTTCATCAGGTTAATGGTGTCTTCTGTGGTGATTGGGTTCCAGTCAAAAAGGTTATTCGGAAGAGGCACAGGTTCGGAGGTGCGAGGGGTGGACTGGTTTACGGGTTGGTTGTTAAAGCTGTTATGAATGTCGGCGATTTTGTCATGGAAGAATGAGGCGAGGGAGTCGCAGAGGACTTGAGAGGGGGTGATGTCGTTGGAGCTAGCAGTAGGGTTGGTGAATTCTTTGATGATGTTGAAAAGTTCCTTGCTGTTGCGAGCCTTGTTGTCTAGTCGGTCTTTGAGTGCTGATTTCTTGGCTGTCCGGATTAGTTGGTGGTGTTTGCGGGTGGCGTTTTTGAAGGCGGCTAGGGTGGTATTGTTTGGGTCTTTTTTCCAGGTTTTCTCAAGGGAGCGACAGAGCTTCTTGGATTTCTTAAGGTCATCGTTAAACCAGTGGGCGTTCTTGCTTCCTTGCTTGATTTGATGTTTTTTCAGGGGTGCTAGTTTGTCGGCGGTTTGGGTTAGCCATTGTGTGAGGTTGATAGCGGCTTGGTTAGTGTTGGACCCGGTCCTTTGGGCAGTTTTACCCCGTGACTTTTTGCCTTTTCCTAGCCTGTTTTTGGAACCTGGATTGGTGATTGTAGGCCTCTGCGCACTTTTTCACTGTGGTACAGTGTAAAGTGCGTGTGCTCTCTGTGTATGGATGGTGAGCGACCTGCCCTCCCATAGGAATGAATGGGGAATATGTGTGCCCATGGTAGATTCCTGATGCGTGGGGAGTGCAGGGGCGAGTTTGATATGTATGAACTCGTGAGAATGAATGCTGCAGAATGGTGTATGCGGCATGGCTGTGTCTAGTCTAGAAGCGCCACTTTTAGAAGTTGGCATAATTGTGTAGTGAGTCTGCTGGCACGTGATCGGCTGATGAGCCTGGGCCTGCTGGTGGACTGTCTGTTTGAGTAGGATGGGGTCTGCCAGGCCCTGGAGGAGGGGGTCTGAGTCAGCCGTAGATGAAAGGCCCCCATCTGCTGTTAGGGAGGAGTGGAAAGAGCGTCTGGTGGAGCCAGGCTGTGCCTGTGGGCCCACCCTTGATGGCTCTCCCTCCTGATAACCCACTGTCACCTCTGACCTGAGGCTGACAGGAGAGGGAAACCAGATACACCCAGGGCTTAGGGCTCGTTACACAAAGACTTCAAAAGACTTCAAAGCCTTTTCTGTGTATAAGAAGGGACTGTGTTCCCTTCCAATTTGTTCTTGTTTTCTGGACTTGAATCTATCAGGGGTGGGCGCTGCCCAGCCCCTGGATGCCTGGACTCCTGGGGGACCCCTCTGCCCTGCCTGGGCTGAGGGGGGACTTGGCTTTACCCCTGGGAAGCTCTGGGACCCTTGGCAGCATGGAGAAGCTGCATCTTCCTGGGGAGGAGCGCTGGAGCTGTACTACTAGCGCCTGGAAGCGCTCTGCCTGTTGTCTAGCGCTTTGGAGCGCTTCATTTTTCCCCAAGCGCTTGAGAGCGCTTTGTCTGGACTTTTCCTAGCGCTGAGGAGCGCTTCATTTTTGATTATAGCGCTGGTAGCGCTCTGCTCATTTGCCCTAGCACTTAGAAGCGCTCTATTCCTATGGCCGGTGCCCACCCGGTATCTGGCCTGTAGGAGGAATCAGCCCCCGCCTGCCTGCCTAAGGATCGGGCCGCCGCTCTGCCCGCGGCGACCCGGAAGTGACTGACCGGCCGGCCAATCCTGTCGCGGCCGGCCGGAAGTCCCGCCCCCGGCAGTCCGAAGAAGAAGAAGGAAGGTGCGGGAGATGGCGGCGGTGGACGGGGCTCCTCTCGGCTGAGGGAGCCCCAAGGAGACGAGGCGGCCGGCTGGCAGGGCTCCCGTGTGCCGAGGGAGCCCTGCAGAGGAGAAGACTCGTGGTCGGCTACCCGGGGCTCCCGTGCGCGGAGGGAGCCCCGGCGAGGAAGATGGAGGGCCGGCGCGAGGCTCCCCGCATGGAGGGAGAGGCTCGAGGCAGCAGAGACGTGTCCCCGCCCCGCCCGCGATGGGCTGCCGGTGAGTCTGGGCAGAGGGGGACAGAGGACAGGAGGGGTGCCGGGGCACGGTGACGGTGTCCGCGCCCCCCCCAGTGGCGCGAGCTCGCGCCTGTGGCCAGTGCGAAGCCACGAGGGCTTCAAGGGCGGCCCCAGATGGCAGTGGGTCGCCCCAACGCTTTGTGAGCCCAGAGAGGCTCAAGGGGCTCGTAGGGGCATACTGGACTTTGGCGCATTTAGGGCGGCCCCAGTGGGCAGTGGGTCGCCCCAACGTGCGTGAGCCCGGAGAAGCGCGGAGGGGCCATATTTTGTTTAAGAGCCTGTTTGGCTCCAATGACGGGGCCAAGTTGTTTTTAGAGCCTGTTAGGCTCCGGGGGCATTGCAGAGAGTTTGAGCCCCCCAGAGAGGGACTCCCACGATGGCCGCATTTGTTTGTTTAGAGCCCCGAGAGGCTCTGGGCCATTTTTTTTAGAGATCGAGCCCAGAGGAGGGCTCCAACGACCCCCACAGTTGTTTTAAGAGCCTGCTAGGCTCAGGGGGCATTTCTGTGGACAGAGCCTGTGTGGCTCCAACGGAGTTGCGAAGTTTATTGTCAGAGCCTGTGTTGCTCCAACCTTTTGCGCAGTTCGTTCTAGGGCCAGTGAGGGCCCCAGCGCAGGTTTGAATCTCCAGCTGCCCAGCAATTAGTGGGCAGCTGCACCGTTTAGGTGCAATTTCAGGAGAGAGTCCCTGTGTGGGACAGCGAGGGCACCGTGGTGCCCGGCCTTCACAGCTGCGCAGCACTTAGTGCCAGCTGCAGCGTTTAGGCCCTGGTGAGTGTTCCCAGGGGCCCAGCAAGTAGTGGGCCCCTGCATCGTTTAGGCCCCTGACATTGAGACTCAGGGCGTTCTAGCCCCAACAAGGCCAGTTGGCCTAGGGACTGCCACAGGTGGTGGCTTATGTAGGTTTTGCGCAATTGTATGGTTCTTGCACCTCTGAATGTGATTTCTTGCATCATGTCTTATTCCTGCACTTCTGAATGTTTTTAGACATCATGTGACTATTGCGCTACTGTATTATTCTGGTACCTCTGAATGTAATTTTATTGCATCATGTGCTTTATTCTTAACACCGCTGAATGTGTAGGTTTATACATTATGTGTTTCTCTTTACTACTCCTCTGAATGTATATCTCTGCATCATGGGTAATGTGTTCTCTCTTAGACCCCTAAATGCTGTGTGATACTTAGGTGGTTGTTCTTTTTAGTACAGGTGGTCCTAGTGAGGTCCTGGTCCCCTGCGTGACAGTCTCCTAAGGGGTTTAGGGTGGCGTAGGTGGTACTTACCTGTCCCCAGTAGTTACTGGATGTGATCTATAACTGTTACTTTGTGTTACAGTGAAGTTTATATACTTTTATTCGAATTTCTGACAAGTATTCCTATATCTGCAAAGTGTTGATTCAGACAGTGGCCCATGTGGCCCTGTCTTGTAAATAATCCCTTGTGAATATTGCCGTGCCAGTTGGCACAATGTACATGTGTAATTTCTATCTGATATGTTTTGACAATACAAAAGTTATTTTAATATAACCTTGTGTGGAGTCTCTTTTGTGGTGTACCTAGTATGTTGTTGCTGTCGTGCGCTGACGCAAATGCTTTACACATCGCCTCCGAGTTTAGCCTAGACTGCCCGCGCCATGCTACTTAGAGGGCGAGCAGGGGTTATCTTGGCGTGTGACTTCCTTGCCCTGACTGGAATGGTGGTTTCTGCCTGGCTTTGGCATCAGCCTTAGCCTACCAGAAATAGCCGGTTTCCAACATTGGTGGGTCAGCGGTGCGGATTTGGACTTGCGTTTGCCCAGTGCCATAGCGACAACTGGCTACATTACAAAAAACTCTGCGTTTTTCAGATAGTCGCATATTTGGGATTATTGTTTCTGATTTTGTTTTTCCTCAAAAGTGTCATTTTCAGATGGTGTTCCTGCGCTTTATGTTTAGTGGCAGATGAGAGAAAATGACAGGGCGGGACGCCAGTAGATAGGGGAGGTTCCCATAGGTTAGGAATCCCTTGCTGGGTCCAGTGTCCAATTCCCGTTCCTGTCCCTGTGTGGGTAGATGGAAGAGAGGGAGGGTGGAGGAGAAATTGCTTGCTCAGGAGGGTGGTTATTCCCTGAGTGTGTGTGTGTGTCTGGATTCCCCAGTATGGTAGGATTCAGTGGTGGCAGCTTAAATGTGTCCAGTGCGCGAATTCCCATTCCCATTTCCCAGAGTATGGTGCCTGGTGCTCAGTAAGAGGGTGACAGGTTGAGAGTCAGAGGCAGTGAGGAACTGTCTCACCAGTCTGGAGGGGGAGTGTGTGGATGAGTGCTGTGTTGAACTGGAGGAGTTGTGTGAGGTTTTTTTAAGGAGCTTGCACGTGAGGTGGATGTCTGGCGGTGTACTGGATGTCGTGCAGAGACATTAGGGAGTGATTCTAAAAGTAGTGGCTTGTGTATCTGATGATCCTGTGTAGGTGAAGAGGTTCATGTGTAGCCCGGCTATGTCCCATTAGGATGGTAGGGATGTAGGGGCTCACGTACTCTCTCAGTGGAGGCGGAGTGAGTGTGGGACGGTGTGTCCCACGTTGGCCCGAAACCCTGTCTCGGGGCCTGGAGGGTTCCCTAAGGGAGCGCCAGGTCAGGGGCCTAGGCTGTACTTACAGGTCATTTGAAGAGGATCTTCCTGTGTCTAGAGGACGGGAAGTGTCTGTAATCAGAACTCCGGCGGTCCTAGTGTTGGGCAGTACCGCTCCTAAGTGGAGGGTGCAGAAGTCCTGGTTCGCTGGGCATTTGACCGTCTAGGGGGCATGACCATTTTTTTGGGGGGGCCTCTGGAGGTTGTTCCCCGAGGAGGGGGAAGGCCAGGTTCAGGTTCAGCCTGACCTGGAGGGAAGGGCATCTGTAGTCAGTGTCCTGACCGGTTGTTGGCTTCCAGGTGTACCGCTCCCAGGTTGGAGGGTGCAGAACTCTGGAGGGGGGTGCAGAGGGACGGTGTCCTTACTTCTGACCCTGGTGGGAGGAGAGTGTGTCGCTGCTACGCCGCTGGCGTGTGCTCTGTCTAGCCTGAGACATACTGGGCCTGTAATAGTGGAACTGGAAGGGGGTGCAGAAGGACGGTGTACTTCTGACCCCGGTGCAATTTGAGGGTGTAAATCCTAGGTTGGGAGATTAGGAAACTTCTAGGTCAAGAGGAACTCTACCAAAGTGAATCAGCTGAAGAGACCGAGGGGGCTGCCCTTGCTGTGTGTTCTGGGGCCCGCCTGCAGTTTGTTGTTTCCACTAAAGTAGAGGAAAGGGGACTTTGCTGTGTCCCCCCACCTGCTTGAAGAGGGACTGTGCTGTGTGCTTTGTACCTCAGAAGTGGAATCGTTTCCAGGTGGTAGATCAGTGACGGAGTGAGGTCCTGATCTGGTAGGAGAGTTGTGTTCTGGTGAGTGCTTCCCTGTGAGGTTTATTCCTTCACCCTGACTGGAAGCAAGGGTCCCTACTTGGTCTAAGGTACTTACCTCTGCCAACTACAGACCCTCAGTTCTAACATTGTTGGAGTAGAGGTAGGATCGGGCATTCTTGCCGTGACCTCTAGTCAGCCTGAGGGTGTGGTCCCTAGGTTGTAGGATCAGTGGTAGTGTAGCTACACTGAAAGAGAGAGTGGAGAATGGCAATTGTGTGCCAGGGGCTTCTGCCCCCACTCTGTGGATTGGTTAGGACCTGTGATCTTTGGATGGCCTAGGGCCTGGTCCTGGCTGTGTACCAGTGGGGTATCCTAGTTGTGCCAGAGAGCTTTTGTTGAGGGAAGTCTATGTGGGTTCAGAGTGGCGAAAAACTGGAAGGTCCCTGCCGTGCAGGCCCGTGTCCGTGGGTTTTGTCGCCCAAAGCATTGAAGACCATCAGTGTAGTGATTGGTCTACCCTGCGTTTTGGCTGGAAGGGGGATGTGTTGGACCCGGTCCTCTGGGCAGGTGACTTTTTGCTTTTTCCTAGCCTGTTTTTGGAACCTGGATTGGTGATTGTAGGCCTCTGCGCACTTTTTCACTGTGGTACAGTGTAAAGTGCGTGTGCTCTCTGTGTATGGATGGTGAGCGACCTGCCCTCCCATAGGAATGAATGGGGAATATGTGTGCCCATGGTAGATTCCTGATGCGTGGGGAGTGCAGGGGCGAGTTTGAAATGTATGAACTCGTGAGAATGAATGCTGCAGAATGGTGTATGCGGCATGGCTGTGTCTAGTCTAGAAGCGCCACTTTTAGAAGTTGGCATAATTGTGTAGTGAGTCTGCTGGCACGTGATTGGCTGATGAGCCTGGGCCTGCTGGTGGATGGACTGTCTGTTTGAGTAGGATGGGGTCTGCCAGGCCCTGGAGGAGGGGGTCTGAGTCAGCCGTAGATAAAAGGCCCCCATCTGCTGTTAGGGAGGAGTGGAAAGAGCGTCTGGTGGAGCCAGGCTGTGCCTGTGGGCCCACCCTTGATGGCTCTCCCTCCTGATAACCCACTGTCACCTCTGACCTGAGGCTGACAGGAGAGGGAAACCAGATACACCCAGGGCTTAGGGCTCGCTTACACAAAGACTTCAAAAGACTTCAAAGCCTTTTCTGTGTATAAGAAGGGACTGTGTTCCCTTCCAATTTGTTCTTGTTTTCTGGACTTGAATCTATCAGGGGTGGGCGCTGCCCAGCCCCTGGATGCCTGGACTCCTGGGGGACCCCTCTGCCCTGCCTGGGCTGAGGGGGGGACTTGGCTTTACCCCATGGAAGCTCTGGGACCCTTGGCAGCATGGAGAAGCTGCATCCTCCTGGGGAGGAGCGCTGGAGCTGTACTACTAGCGCCTGGAAGCGCTCTGCCTGTTGTCTAGCACTTTGGAGCGCTTCATTTTTCCCCAAGCGCGTGAGAGCACTTTGTCTGGACTTTTCCTAGCGCTGAGGAGCGCTTCATTTTTGATTATAGCGCTGGTGGCGCTCTGCTCATTTGCCCTAGCGCTTAGAAGCGCTCTATTCCTATGGCCGGTGCCCACCCGATATCTGGCCTGTAGGAGGAATCAGCCCCCGCCTGCCTGCCTAAGGATCGGGCCGCCGCGCTGCCCGCGGCGACCCGGAAGTGACTGACCGGCCGGCCAATCCTGTCGCGGCCGGCCGGAAGTCCCGCCCCCGGCAGTCCGAAGAAGAAGAAGGAAGGCGCGGGAGATGGCGGCGGTGGACGGGGCTCCTCTCGGCTGAGGGAGCCCCAAGGAGACGAGGCGGCCGGCTGGCAGGGCTCCCGTGTGCCGAGGGAGCCCTGCAGAGGAGAAGACTCGTGGTCGGCACCCGGGGCTCCCGTGCGCGGAGGGAGCCCCGGCGAGGAAGATGGAGGGCCGGCGCGAGGCTCGCCACATGGAGGGAGAGCCTCGAGGCAGCAGAGACGTGTCCCCGCCCCGCCCGCGATGGGCTGCCGGTGAGTCTGGGCAGAGGGGGACAGAGGACAGGAGGGGTGCCGGGGCACGGTGACGGTGTCCGCCCCCCCCCAGTGGCGCGAGCTCGCGCCTGTGGCCAGTGCGAAGCCACGAGGGCTTCAAGGGCGGCCCCAGATGGCAGTGGGTCGCCCCAACGCTTTGTGAGCCCAGAGAGGCTCAAGGGGCTCGTAGGGGCATACTGGACTTTGGCGCATTTAGGGCGGCCCCAGTGGGCAGTGGGTCGCCCCAACGTGCGTGAGCCCGGAGAAGTGCGGAGGGGCCATATTTTGTTTAAGAGCCTGTTTGGCTCCAACGACGGGGCCAAGTTGTTTTTAGAGCCTGTTAGGCTCCGGGGGCATTACAGAGAGTTTGAGCCCCCCAGAGAGGGACTCCCACGATGGCCGCATTTGTTTGTTTAGAGCCCCGAGAGGCTCTGGGCCATTTTTTTTAGAGATCGAGCCCAGAGGAGGGCTCCAAAGACCCCCACAGTTGTTTTAAGAGCCTCGAGCCCAGAGGAGGGCTCCAAAGACCCCCACAGTTGTTTTAAGAGCCTGCTAGGCTCAGGGGGCATTTCTGTGGACAGAGCCTGTGTGTCTCCAACGGAGTTGCGAAGTTTATTGTCAGAGCCTGTGTGGCTCCAACCTTTTGCACAGTTTGTTCTAGGGCCAGTGAGGGCCCCAGCGCAGGTTTGAATCTCTAGCTGCCCAGCAATTAGTGGGCAGCTGCACCGTTTAGGCGCAATTTCAGGAGAGAGTCCCTGTGTGGGACAGCGAGGGCACCGTGGTGCCCGGCCTTCACAGCTGCGCAGCACTTAGTGCCAGCTGCAGCGTTTAGGCCCTGGTGAGTGTTCCCAGGGGCCCAGCAAGTAGTGGGCCCCTGCATCGTTTAGGCCCCTGACATTGAGACTCAGGGCGTTCTAGCCCCAACAAGGCCAGTTGGCCTAGGGACTGCCACGGGTGGTGGCTTATGTAGGTTTTGCGCAATTGTATGGTTCTTGCACCTCTGAATGTGATTTCTTGCATCATGTCTTATTCCTGCACTTCTGAATGTTTTTAGACATCATGTGACTATTGCGCTACTGTATTATTCTGGTACCTCTGAATGTAATTTTATTGCATCATGTGCTTTATTCTTAACACCGCTGAATGTGTAGGTTTATACATTATGTGTTTCTCTTTACTACTCCTCTGAATGTATATCTCTGCATCATGGGTAATGTGTTCTCTCTTAGACCCCTAAATGCTGTGTGATACTTAGGTGGTTGTTCTTTTTAGTACAGGTGGTCCTAGTGAGGTCTTGGTCCCCTGCGTGACAGTCTCCTAAGGGGTTTAGGGTGGCGTAGGTGGTACTTACCTGTCCCCAGTAGTTACTGGATGTGATCTATAACTGTTACTTTGTGTTACAGTGAAGTTTATATACTTTTATTCAAATTTCTGACAAGTATTCCTATATCTGCAAAGTGTTGATTCAGACAGTGGCCCATGTGGCCCTGTCTTGTAAATAATCCCTTGTGAATATTGCCGTGCCAGTTGGCACAATGTACATGTGTAATTTCTATCTGATATGTTTTGACAATACAAAAGTTATTTTAATATAACCTTGTGTGGAGTCTCTTTTGTGGTG